>NC_142008.1:18620892-18825391 GCF_049901715.1 Pseudonaja textilis
CTATTGAAAAACCTAAATGCTTACTAAACATCTAAAAACAAGTCAATATTCATGCAATAAGGAAAAGGAAGTTAAACCAAGTCAACAAAAAAAGAACACATGCAAATAACCCAGAATTATAAAGATGGCATCTGCCTACAGCTTAAAACGAAATAAAACTTGGCTAACAACAGTATTAAAGACTTCCTAAGGTACATTTGAAATAAATTAAGAATCAGTTTATTAATTGCTCAAAGATGAATGTGAAATGCAGAGATAAGAAAGAGAAAGCAAAACTATTAAAGTTATCACACAGAGAAATGACAGACCAATTTAGGACAAATATTTCAAAGTGGGACCTTTAGTACAAATGTTGATAAATGTCATAATCCTGCTTAGTATTTGAGAAATGCTAAAAATAAATGGTTAAGATTTAGCTAATAATACTTATATTAAGCTATGAAATATACTAACTAGGTTCATGTTACATTGAATCAAAATTTATTTCAATAATCACAGCTTAGGGTTAAAATGAGGGATTGTTGGTGCTCAGAGCTTAGTACTTTTCTTGCATACCCAAACTAGATAACATCATGTTATTAGTTTGTTTCTGTCTCATGGAAGTTCAGCCAATTATTATCCAATAATTCTTACTTAACTAAATTATATTATATAGCATTACATACAAACACAGCAATTATATGATTCTATTATTAGTATGGGCTTAAAGATTTTATTAGATATATATACACACACACACACACACATACATACACATATCAGATTTTATCTGATGATAAAATGAGAGAGAGAGAGAGAGAGAGAGAGTTTTTTTAGTGATCGTCCAAAGTTACTATGGCATTGAAAAAAGTAATGTACAACCATTTTTGTCCTTATGGCTATTGCAGTATCCCCATGAGTCATGTGACCAAAATTCAGATGCTTGGCAACTGACTCATATTTATGACATTTGCAGTGTCCCAGGGTCACATGATCATTTTCTCACAACCTAAGTCAATAGGGAAGCCAGATTCACTCAACAACCATGTTAACAACTTGACTTTGGTGATCCACTTAACAACCATGGCAAGAAAGGTCTTAAAATGAAGCAAAACTCATTTAACAATTGCTTTGCTTAGTAACAGAAATTTTGGTCTCGATTGTGGTCATAAGTCGAGGATTACTTGTACACAAAAATTCTAACAGAAATGATCTATAACACACAAGAAAACCACTGAATGTATATTCACCTGCTTTTCTGCATGATCTGCAGGCCATCCTTGGACATGCTTTATAAGATTCTCATTGAAATGGCCTGCTAGTGTAGGAGTTAATGAACACGTAGGCCGTCCAGATGCATTTTGTGGTGCTGTTGTATTTGAAGCACTTGTATTGGAGGTATGATTTGGACCAGGAGATGGACTACTGTAAAAGAAAAGAAAGAAGTGTGTCACTGTCACATTAATTCATATAATTTTCAAATCTTCTATCTGTAATATATTTCTTTTTCCTACTACTCTGCCACCCATTAATGGATATGGGTTTATATTAAAATGTATACGCACAAACTTATGCAGGTTATACTGAATTATTTCAACAATCACTGACATAATTTAATAATAAAGTGTTGATTTTAAACATTGACTAAACTTAAAGAATCACCAAAGGAATAAAAGTTGTTAGACTACATGTTTATTGTATACCCTGTTTTACATACATCTTTCGTGTGAATAGTTGAAGAATACTGTTTTTTTTTAATTCCATTTAGAGCTTTTTGAATTGGAGTGCCATAGCAATAGCAATCATAATAGTGCTTAGACTCGATAGTGCTTTACGGTCCTCTCTAAGCAGTTTACAGAGTCAGTAAATTGCCACCAACAATCTGGGTCCTTATTTTACCAACCCTGGAAGGATGGAAGGCTGAGTTAACCTTGAGTCGGTCAGGATCAAACTCTTGGTGGTGAGCAGAGGTTAGCCTGCAATACTACATTCTGACCACTGCGCCACCACTATATAAATATTGATACTAAAAGAAACAGAAACAGCAGCCAAAAAAGCAGTTTTAGAAAACTATCTCGACTTACATATAAGAAAAAAAACATTACCATCTATCAAATTGCTGTTTGTCTGGAGGGTACATATTTATTATTGTTAACTCCAGCATCCACCTTCTTTCTCTGAGAAAGAGTTAGGAGAAGGTAAAACATGTGGCTTAATAAGAGGTGTAGTTTCTTTGAAATGTTTTTAAGTCAAATTGTCTCTTAGGTTGTACAACAAAGTTTGTGTTCATGAGTTACTTTAGACCCAGTTTACTATAGAATGAAGGTGATGGGAATTATTTTTATAAAAATCAAGGAAAATATTCCTCTATCATATTTTTAAAATCTTACATAGTTCTCTGATATTTTCAACTATGTAGTTGTCCAAATAAAAGTGGAACCTGAACATTTATTATATTGTTTGGAAACAAATGAAATTGTTCTTATAAATTTGATAATTCAGTGTATTTTCATTCTGCATTTTATAATTAGCAATATTTGGGCTCAAAGCTGAAAATGTTTCTGATTCAATAGAATCCAAATGTTTAATATAAGACTGCACAAAGCACTTAGACAAATTCCTTTCTTTAGGTCCAGCTTAATGATCCCCTGTTCATCAAGCCAATTTGTGCCTTGTAAGAAAAAGGTTAACAGATACTGGTAGTTAAATTGTACATTTAGCAATATGATTAGTAGTCTGCAGGCGAGCTATTTCTTCTAAGAACAGAATGTTCCAATAAGAAATATAACATCTAACAATTATTATTTTTGCAGTGCATAATCCAAACTTTAATTTAAAAACCCTGAGTAAGATATGTAGATGAGAAAGCATGCCATCAAAATGAGTATATAATATAATCAACATTTCTAGTGCAATGCATGATGAAATCAATACTTCACTAATGTAAATTTACCTTGAACGCTGAAGACTTCGAGGAGAAGCAGGTTCATGACCTTGTGGTTTGTCAGCAACCACAGGCTGCTGAGACGTTGACTGTAAAACTGGTCCTTGCTTAATACCTGAAGTAGTAACCTGAAGTTCAAAACTTGATTAGATATCCACATTTGTTCAACAGAATGTCCTTCATCAATATTTATGCCAGAATAAAATAACCCTACTGTTATATGATACTATTAGCTAAATCAGTAACAAAATAAAACTTGTCCTGAGATGATGTGACTCATTCTGATAAGCAACCTAAATGCAGCAAGAGCTGTTTAACATCATGATTTCTTGGTTTGCTGTAGCAAGTCATCTGTTTAGCTCTCTTTGGCAGCATACTGGGAATACAAAAGCCTTAGGAACATTCATTCAATCACCAATTAAGACCTATTTGGTCTGAATAATTACTGATTCAATGTTAGCTAGAGAAGCTACATGAACACAAAAAGTAGTCAGCTGGAATCTATATAACAACCTTGCTTTAACCATTGTCAAAGGTTATCAACTAAATGTTGTTGAGAATGTTTAAAATATGCAGATGACATTGTGGTGAAACTTTTGAGAGATTTCAAGATCTAGACATAATATGCTGAAATTGATAGAATAAAATGTAATAGAGGGAAATATAAAGTCCTGCACTGGGGTAAGAAAAATTAAATGATATGCATACAATGTGGAAGACCAAGTTAGCAACTTTTTTAAAAAAGGTTTTGGGTATCCTTGTCAACTACAAGTATAAACCAGCATGTGATGATTTATGATTCCATGAACCTACTGGAAACTAACAATAATAGAGTTATATTCTTACAATATTAAAACTTACCTTTGGCTGTGATGATACAGGAGGTGTACTAATCAAAGGTTTCAAAGGAACTGTGTTAGTCTGAGGCGTACTTATTCTTGGAGATACATATGATCTTGGTGATGAAGCATCAGATGTTAAAGACATTGGGGACTGATTAGATGGCTGAGCTGTAAATAAAATCATAACAGTGATTTATTGTTCTTGAATGAGTATTTGTAAAGAAACAGTATTTTTATGACAGTTAAGTCAGGCAACCCTATAAATAAATTTATATTTATTAACAAAAATAAGGTCAAAGGAGGTATTACTGCATCAATCAATGAACCTTTATGGTCACAAAGCAGCAAATTTACTTCATCAAAGAACGAAAATTTGACATTGACAAGGTACACACAGCTATTTGTGCCGCAACAATAAGAGGGATTTAGAAAGAACTAGATAACTCATGTCCTGTTTAGTCAGTTTCAATAATATTTTCTTAACTAAGTAAAGAAACAGAATGCTCAGGGCTAAAAAGCAATGGGAGCAGGAGAGATTTTCTATCAACTTTCCTATTGAGTTCCCTTTGTGTGGAAGCTAGTATGGAGCATCAGAAACCTTTCCTTCCTTATCTCCTCTCCTTTGAATTCCTGCTGGTTTCTCCTTTTACTCTGCTTGTAGAAAGCTTGCAGGGAAAAAGTCATAGGGGAAAGCCAGAATGAAGTTGCAAGCCTAAGGCTGCTACTGAATAGGAAGAAATGAGGATTGAGAGACATGGGAAACTGTCTCAGAATGTTGAAAATGAAGATCACATGATCAGCAGCTCATAGCACTGAAGCAGCCACAACTCCTCCAAATTTCATTCCCTCAGAAGCCATGTATCCCAGATTTTATAAGTTAAGTTAGTCCAT
This sequence comes from Pseudonaja textilis, assembly GCF_049901715.1. Taxonomy (NCBI): domain Eukaryota; kingdom Metazoa; phylum Chordata; class Lepidosauria; order Squamata; family Elapidae; genus Pseudonaja; species Pseudonaja textilis. The sequence continues at coordinate 18,625,549 of NC_142008.1, forward strand.
TTGGAATATCTCAGCTGAAAAATTATTATCCTATGATGCATTGTTTCAACCAGTTTAAAACTTATGACAATAAATGTTTTAGTAATATATAGGTAATTTGTTTTCAAGACATTGGGAAACCAAGAAGTACATAAATTGCAGCAAATAAATAAGCAGACAAATGCATTCACTGATCTATGCTTAGCTTTTTATGAGAGCTATCTCCTAAGTTTAACCTAAAAAACTAAGGACCACACACAATATAAAAATATCAAATTTCTTCTTGCATATATAAGTGTACTAACCATATTTATAAAACAGAGATAGACAAACCTCATCTACTCAAAACACTGAGCGATAGGCAGTATGTACCAAGATTGAAAATCTGGGCACAAACCTGAAGTATCGGTAGTCCTTGATTTATGACAATTGAGCCCAAAATTTCTGCTATTAAGCAACACCGTTGTTAGATGAGTTAATAAGTTAAGTAAATCTGGCTTTTCCATTGACTTTTGCTTGTGAGAAAGTCACAAAAGGTGATCATATGAACCAATGACACCACAACCATCATAAATAATAACCAATTGCAAAGTCCAAATTTTGATCATGTGACCTTGAGGATGCTGCAAAGTATATGAAAAACAATCTTAAGTAATTTTTTAAATGCCACTTTACTTTGAATTGTCACTAAATGAATAATTGTAAATTGAGGATTGTTATAATAAGGACTTCAGATTATCTTCTATCTCCTCTGCTTATCTTGATTTAAGACCTTTTTCAACTGGTAAATTTGAATTTCTCTCTAGTTTTGCTGCAAATAAAACATTACAATGGAATATTTGAGGTAAGATAAACATGACTTGGCTTGACTTCAGTTATTATTTGGCCGACTGAAATCCTACAAGTACTGAGACTCCTGTACTTAATGATACAAGATATGTATATATACAGGTAGGTATGTATATAAAATTTATTTATGAAAATATTAACAATATTGGATAATCCTGGTTTAATTAAAGTGGATGCTTTTAATAGGAACATTAAGAGGATTTCCTATATCCATGGTAGTAAACCTTTGGCACGTGTGCCGGAAGTGGCACGCAGAGCCATCTCTGCTGGCACGCAAGCCATTGCCCTGGATTTGATCCGCTGAGCATGCGCCTCCTTCCTGCAAGCCAGCTGATTGTCGGGTATCTGCATTATGGGTACAGGCATGCATGCGCATGCACGCGCTTTCAGCATGTGACGACGAAAAGGTTAGCCATCACTGTCCTATATTATTGCTAGGCACCAACTCAACCCCATGGAAGTTATTTTAACATTCTTTTCAAACTGAACAATAAAACAAAGCTGATATATTTCTCAAATGCTTCTTGCAATTTTGGTGAGCTAAAGTATTAATTATTTAGTTGAATTGGTACATATGTTATTTCTACTTTTCACAATAGCTTTAATTTTGAAGAACTTCTAAAGTGAAATCTTTTAAAGGAAATGTATGAATCTGATAGTAATTATAAAATCTGTGGAATAATGAGCTTAAATTTTCTGGTAAACCTATGGAGAAATCACTTTAATAATTACTTCTTTATTATTTTAAAATGAGATTGATACAAAGAACATTTCTTAACATAATATAAATCAGATACAATCTGATATATATGCTGGTGCAATTGCCTAAAAATGGACATCTACATAGAAACAGTAATTCACATGTCTGAGCCAGTTGTAACTGCCAATATAGGATTGAAATAAATAGGGGAGACAAGGTTTTTAATCAATTTTTTCTGTGTTATGAATAGCTATATTCCTAGTAATTTAAATTTATGAAAATATGTAGAAATATGATTTTTAGGGCATAAAGATTGACTGATATAATGGTATACAAAATTGGAAGGATAAATCTAAACTGATTTGCAGCAATAGATCATGTTTGAGTCATTTAAATTAGTTTTTGGGGCAGGATAGTGTGCAACATGTATGACTTTTTTGCCAAAATGGCAAGGAGAAAACCTTTCAACAATATAGTCAAAGTATTTTCAAATTATTTTGTTTACAATATCACTTTCCATGACTCATTATTCTTTAATATGATTATTCATCTTGAAGCTATATTGTTAATAATGTTGTATATACTTTTCAAGTAATCTTCAGTTAATAACTTCTTATTCAGTGACCATTCAAAGTTGTGATTGTGCTGAATAAGTGGTATCTATTACTGGTCCTTCATATTCTAACTGTTGCTGTGCCCCCATAGTCACTTGTTCATGAACCAGGCGCTTGGCAACCAGTTTATACTTAGAATGGTCACAACATCCCACGGTCATGTCATCACCATTTGTGACCTTCCCAGGTCCAGCCAGGTTGCATATACCTCTGAACAGATATATTTTTCACATATCATCAGCCCTTTGAGGTAGACTTGGACCAAAATTCAACAATAATGAACGTTAGTACCATTTGTATTACAATGTTAGAGAAATAGAATTTTCCAAGCCTTTTTCTTTTTACATTCTGGAGAACTTATGCGGGCCATCTCTGAGGTGCTTACTCAGATTTCCACTGGACTCAGATTTTGCTTATCTGACCATTGTCTAGACTGCTGTCTCTCAAGGTTACTCAAAAAGCCCATTACACATACAGAGAAAGTCTTGATTGCAATGTTAAAGAGGATTTCTAATGATAACCAAAAATTGACCTATATTACACATGTCACAGATCCAAGACAGGATATATATCTTCACAAGCAGGGTGTGGCCATTGGACACACAGAGATTACCCAACTGTTCCTTCTTAGAAAAGATCTGATACTTTTAAAACAACAAGCAGAACGTCAGAAATTATGAATTGATGCTGAGAAGACCAGCATCAGTAGTCCACAAACTCCAATTAATATTTGGAAATTTCCAAGAAGTTGGAATAGTCCAGTTAACTGAAATGAAGGAAATCTCTGTTTCCAGACTATATTCTATTTCTGACAGAAATGGGTATATAACAAATAACTGGGAAATTGCACGAAGATTAATTTTGTTTTCATGTTGTACTAAGTCAAACTTTTAAGTCTAATATTTTTATTCCTATTTTAAATTATAAAAGTGTTTCTTATTTCTAAATAAAGTACACAGAACACGTCTTCTCTAGAAATTATTCTGTATTTGGTAACGTTAATTTGAAATACCTAATAACTCTAAGGTTGCATGGGCACAAAGTATGAGGCATTTATAACAAACTAGGGCCCTCTGGTGGCCTGCTCTGTTCTTTGAATTTATTTTATCCCTAATTGTTAATTATTCAACAAAATTATTAGGACACACGAAATTCAAAATACTTTAGTACAAGGCAAAAATATACTTTGTGCCTTTGAATCTTGATTCTTGCTAATTGCTTACAAAGTTCATTAAGTTTTCTTGCCAAATCAAGAGTGATTTGCCGCTACTTTCTTCCTAGGCTGAGAATATTTGACTAGCTCAAAATCACCAAGTTGGCTTTGTGCATAAGGCAGAACCAGAATCCACCTAGTTTCCAGCCTCGGCCTTTACATCAAACTGACTCTCTGCTCAATATTAATTTTAAGTATTCCCCGTCAAAATATTATATGGAACAAAACAAAACGTTAAAAGGTAATAAATAATATAATCACAAATGCAAATCAAGCCAAACAGTTTGGAAAATGGTAATTTAGTTGTCAGTGGATAATCAGTAGGACAATCGTTGGATAAAATTATTGCATAAAATAATACACTGTTATCCTTTCCATTACTGAATATATTTATTCTGGATGCTATAAGAGGATTGATCATTTCCCACAATTTACCTCAGATAAACATACATAGATACAAACAGTACTTCACTAGAAAGTAACATTTCATTAATTTGGTAATTATAGTTCATCGGTCAAGCTCACATGAAATACAAGACAACTTCACAAAGATAGCAACAAGAAGCATCCAGATTACCTTGTGTAGAAAGCTGTGTTGCTTGAGTAATCAGAGAACTTATATTAAAAGATGGTCCGGCAGTGAGAATTTTATGAAGAATGGACTGTAGAGAAGCTTGTGTCACAGCAGCTGTAAGAACTAATATACAAATAAAAATTATGGAAGTGTTATTCTCTAAACCAATGCACGTTAAATTGTTGTATACATTTATGATAAACTTAGTAATTGAATAGACACAATGATTTTCCCTCTCCTACTGAAAGCTTAAATATACATGTCACTAGTAGTTTCTTCTTGAAAATATCTGATTGGTCTCTCAAGTTAGTAAAAAACTTGCTTTGGTTCTCTCTCCTGTTATCTTCACTGTAGTATGGTATCATCTATCTCACTACCCTTTGTTATTCCCCAAAATTTGAGAAAGATCAAGATCATTCACTTGTTATTAGGATTCATTAATTTTCAGAAGGATGCAAACACAGGTAGTCTTTGGTAAATGATAACTTGTTTAGCGACTGTTCAAAGATACCAAAGCACTGAACAAGTGATATTTATCACCAGTTCTCCAGGTTGTGGCCATCACAGCATCCCTGTGGTTATGTGATTGTGATTCAGGTATTTGATAACTGGTATACAATTTTGATGATTGCAGCATTCCAGTCACATGATGCATGAATGCCTGTAACAGTCATGTGACTGCCAATTATGACCTTCACTGATGGTTTCCAACAAGCAAAATAAATGGGGAAGCTGGCAGGAAGTTGCAAGTTGTGACCACATGACATCATGTTTAACAGTGCATGCCTCACTTAAATACTATAACTGGAACTGTCATTGTTAATATAGAGCAGTCTTTTTTTTTTTTGCTTTTTGACCACATTACTTAGCAACACAGTTCCCAGTTCAAATTATGATTGTAAGCTGAGGACTATTTGTTTCTATATTTAGAAATAAGTCCTACTGAATTCAATGGTGATTACTCCTGGGTAAATAATTCCAATCTGTTAACTTATAAAATGAAAATATGAAATAAAATATTCCTCATCTAAAATGCTTAGTTTTCTATTAAACTGATGTCAAACAATCTACTATACAAAGAAAATGTTACAAAAACCTGACCTGATTTTAGCAGTGATAGCACATATACACATCAGAGACCCGAGATTTCTACCCAACATCAGTGAAGAAATAGAACGTTTGTAAAGAGAGCAAATAATGTATAGTAATAATAATGTATAGTAATATTTCAACACTTCCTGATCCTCAGTTGCAAATGCTTCTCTCTGAACTATTTTAAAGTCATATGCTCTCAGACACTCTCTGAATGAAAAAGTCAATTAACAAAATGATCCCAATACCTTCCCAATGAGGAAAACTATTTAGGGATCTTTTTAGTTTGGAAGAAAGGTGATTAAGAGAATAAAATAAAAGACTTGGAGGTCTTCTAGTCCAACCTTTTGCTTGAGCGGGACACCCTATACCTTTTCAGACAAATGTTGACCAATCTCTTCTTTAAAAGAACACCCACAACTTCTAGAGGAAGTCATCTCACTGATTGTTTCAACTGACAGGAAAATTTCCTTGGTTCTAGATTGATTCTCTCCTTGTTTAGTTTCCATCTATTGCTTCTTGTCCTGTCTTCAGGTACTTTGGAGAATAGGTTGACCCCATCTTTGTGGCAACGCTTAGATATTGGAACACTGCTACTGTATCACCCCGTCCCCTCCAGTCCCCTAATCGTCTTTATTGTTTTTCTCTGCAATTTTTTTGAGTCTCAATATCTTTTTTATATTATGCCGACCAAAACTGGATGCCATATTCCAAGTGTGGAATGCCATATTCCAAGTAACAAGGCATTATAAAATGGTATTAACATTTCATGTGATCTTGATTCTATCTCCATTAATGCAACCTAAGATTGCATTGTTTTTTTGGCAGCTGCAGCACAGTGCTGGCTGATATGTAAATAAATGATAGTCCACAAAGATTCCAAAATCCCCCTTCCAGTTACTAGTATTGAGCAAGATGCCACAGGCACGTAAGTCTGTAGTTTCCTGGATCCATTTTTTTTTTCAAGATCGGAGCTACATCAGCCCTTTTTCAGTCATATGGTAGCTCCCCAGTACTCCACAATCTTTTGAAAAATATGGTCCACTGGTTTTGAAATCACATCTGCCAATTCCTTCAGAATCCTGGTGATTTGAACATCTAAATCAGGGCTGTCAAACTCGCAGCTCATGGGCAGATGCATCATGTGTTGGCCACACCCATGTCCGGTTTAGCAAAGGGGAAAAATACTCTCAATACATCGCATGATGACGCAGTGATGACGCAAGTTGAACAGCCCTGATCTAGATGAATAGGTGTTCTCTTACCATTTTCTTGGTTATTTTGATTTGCATTCTTAATCTGCATTTTGCAAAGGTTTTTTTTGAAGCATTGGACTATTTTTCCCTTTTGTGTAAAGACAGGTACAAAAAATGAGTTAAGCAGTTTTGCTTTCTCCCTATCACCTTCTCTCTCACAGTCCAATTGTTTCCTTGACTTTTTTTTTATATGTTGAAAGAAGGTGGTTGGTGGCGGGCTACTTTTTGTTATTGTTTTGTTTTCTTTATTTGTTAGTTTTGATTTTTGTTGCAAGCCTTAGTTCATTTTTAGCCTCAGCTTTCCTGACTTCGTATTTGAAGGTTTGGGATATTTGCTGATATTCTACCTTAGTCACGTGCCCCTCTTTCCATTTTTTTATACTTGTCTTTTTGTCTCTCAATTTATCAGTGAGTTCTTTGTGCAGCCATGCCAACTTCCACTGAGCTCTCTTATTTTTCTTCTTTATTGGAATCATACTAGATTAAAATAGGTTCAAAGGGGATAGGAAGTTTTTTTTTTCTCATAAAAAAACTAGAACTAGATTCATCCAATGACACTGACAGAAGTACATGAAAAGCAGGCAAAATTTATGTGCAGGATATTAAGTGGTCTATATATTTGTTAATCTTCTGAATTCATCAACATATATAGTAGTTATTAGCTTTGGTGGCTTTAAAAAGATATTGGATAATACACGGACAACAGACTTATTAATTTATCTTGAAGATATAGTTAGCAAAAATGAGAAGTAAAATAATGGCTATATATAGACCCTTGGCCATTTCTAATGTTTTAAGATAGACACTAGGTTTTTAAGAGGGAAAAAATACGAAGAAGTGTTTTTTGTAAGATAATCAAAAGTAGGATTCAACTTTAAGTTCTGATCACTTTCATACAATTCCTCTGGAAATATTGGATTCAAAATCTGTTTCCAAGTATTATAGAGCATTATCTTAAGTAATACACAGTATAATTAACCAGACTAATTTATATACTAATTTATTCTAATACTGTATCTTCTATATAAAAGTAGAATTCCCCAATCAATACATTTGGATAATTAAAAAAATACAAAAAAACAACCTACCTTCATTTATTTTGGCTATATCTACGCTAGAATTATTAAGCTGCAAGGTGGCTTGAAGAGCAGGCAGTAATTGTCGAAGGAGATTGGGATCCTGAAGTAATGGAGGAATTGGTGATTGTGAGACAGGTGAAACTGGGACAGTAGAAGCAGATGAAGCCGGTGCAGAAGATAAATTTAATCCAGAAGCAGATGATGTAGAAGGAGTTGTACAGGTGTGGGATAGAGACTTGTCCAAAGATTCTGAAAATGAGGGGGAGAAAGTTGTTTTTTCAAAAAAAAAAACCTGCTGGCACCTACCATGTATCAGTTATCGAAAATTGGATCCCCACCCCTTCATAAGGTATCACCATGAGTTAGATTTTAAGGAAATAAAATTGCATTCCCCAAAATATGACCTCTTGTCACTATTTGTGCCTCTTCTGCTACCTTATAAGTGCTCCAGGGAGAGGTATAAAAAATAGTTTGACACATTATCAATTTGTCAATTACTATTCTAAAATTTTCACGACTGAATTTTAATTTCCTTAAAGTAGTTAACCAAAGAAAATAATGTAATTGAATTAACGTTCAACGTAAAACACCCATTGCATGACAATGAATTTATACAAGCAGAAAGCAATAACAACCTAATCTGAATATAGCATCAAGGAACAGCAGTATCTATATAAAATCATTGACTAAATAAAAACAGAAGCTCATTTGATCAGATAGTACCAAAGCTTTAAATACATAAAATATGAGCAAACCATGAGCAAATACATAAAATATGAGCAAACCAAGAGATTTATAAACTTTCAAAAAGGCAAAAGAGCAAAATATTCAATAAAATAAGTTATTTTATTGAATATTTTGCTCTTTTGCCTTTTTGAAAGTTTATAAATCTCTTGGTTTCACTAAGATGAGACACTCGCCTCCCACTTGGAAAGTTTCTTTCTGCCCTAGGAGAGAAACATTTGCCTCTTCCTAGAAATGAACTAATTCTAGGAAGAGGCAAATGTTTCTCTCCTAGGGCAGAAAGAAAGGTCTTTCTTTCAAGGTTTGAGAGTCAAAATATATCAGGAAAAATTAGAGGAACTGAATATGTACAGCCTGAAGGACAGAAAGGAAAGGGGAACATGATTCAAACCTTTAAATATATTAAGGATATGAATAAGATTCTAAAAGGGTGTCTTTTCAATATTAAATAAAAATCAGGAACACAAGGACACAACCTCAAACTGATAGGAATTGGTTAGATTGTTTTACTTCACAGACAGAGAATACTGGAAGTATGGAACCAACTCCTAGTGTAGGTAGTGGGCCAATCATCATTAGCTATCCTAACATGGTTAGGTAAGCACATGCCCATCATCCAACAAAAAATAAAAAAATTTAAAAAATGGATTAAAAATTAAAAAACTGAAGGGCCAGACTTGATGGACCATTAGGTTTTATCTGCCACCAATTTTCCATGTTTCTAAGGTTCATTAAATATTTCAAAGTACTTGCTTCATTTCCTCCATAACCATATGAACTTACTTCAATCACACTTTTATGAAGGATACCCTATCAAATCTAATTAATGGCCAGGGCAAATTTATCATTAGTATTAATGCTATTAAAGCTGCAATTCTGATCATCAAATCTTACTACATTAGTAGTTAAGTATCTTTGGCCGAATAGGTAAACCTATTTTACAGAACATGTAGAAGAGTTTCATTTCCTGAGCTTTCCCACTGTCAATAGGAGTTCCTCCAGACAGTCTTCCAGTTGCGCTTCCTTCGCCGACAGACTGAAGACCGCAATTATGGAAGGCTTTGATCCGTGCTCTTCCCATCGGAGGGCTCCGACAGGAAGAGCCAGAACCACCCCGGTGAAGAAGGGAGAGACCACCAGCAGGGTTGAGGGGAGCCGCATCTCCCCTCCCTGGCTAGGCATACTCCCTCCGAAGACGGGCTGTAGCGGTGGTCAATATGGCCACGCTGAAGAAGGAGAGCTAACTGGGAGAAAGATCGTTCTGGAGCGGTGAAGAAGAGGACAGTGTAAAGACTGGGCTAACTAGGCACAACATTTGGATACAAAGAAACCCTGGAATTAAGACATTAAGAAATTTTTAAGAAAGATAGTAAAAGCGGTAACCAGAAAAGGTAGGGGGGAGGGGGGGAATTGACAGCTGAAAGTGGCTTTGAACTTTGAAAAGAGCTAAATTCAAGGAGAAAGCCAGAAGAAAATACTTCTTTAAATTGGACAAATATATGATTTTGGCACTAAATACGCATAATTAAAAGCTGAACTTGAATGTGTCAAAAAAAAAAAAAAGAACAGTATGATATTTGGATCCATTGGATTTTTGAAATTTAAAATCTCTAAACAGAGAAAAGGGGAGGGAAAAAGGGGAGGACTTGGATATAAAAGAGAGGGCCACCTAATGGTAAAAGGAAAATTTCAGTGACTCTTTAAAAAATGCCTGGTTCTTTTAAAAGTGGAATTTGATACAAAATAAGGGAAACTTAGTTACAACAAAACAGAAATCCTGGAAAGTGAAAAATGAAAACATAGAATACCAAAATAAAAGAAATAAGTGTAAAGAATTTACTTTGGGATTGTTTGGTGATTCTGGCATAAATTTAAATTTAGAGATATTGGACTATTGGATGAACTTGGAAAAAACTTAAAGAGGACTTAATAGAAGATGATCATTGGAAATAAACATCAAAAATGCTGGTTGAATTAAATTAGTGGACAATTGCTCTGGATTTAAAGACTAAAGAAAAGGATAAAGAAAATACAAAAGAAGTGTTTAAAAATGGCAGAACTTTTTATGGAACTAAAAATGGAATTAAGAAACATAAAAGAAATATTACATGAAAGAGGTGAGTCGTGCTGTTTCATCTTACAATCATTAGAAATGGCAATTTTGGAGTATGAAAAACAAGGAGTGCCAGAAGGGGAGGAGGTAATCAAAGAAGAAGCCAGCTTCAATGGAAAAATGGAGCAACGAACATTAAAGCAAAGAAGAAAAAGAATGGGAATAAAAATTGGAGATTTGGGGAGGCAATTAAAAAGAGAAATGTTTTGAAAGCCAAACAAAGAAAATGGAGAAAAGGGAATTACAGAAGAAAAATTTAAAGAGGGAAGGGGATAAAAATTGGAGTAAGAAATGGAGGGGAAAAAATGAAAGAAAAAGGAAATAATAAGAGAAAGGACAAGGAAATAAGGAAATATGGAAATTGTACAAAAATGAAAAAAAATTGTTTAGTCAAGAGAGATAAGAGATAATGGGTAGGTAAGGATTAAGAAAGGGGATTCTGCAAGGTAATGTGGTATAATATAAATGCATTTTAAGTAAAAAATTATATAGAAGATAGAAAAATATTGATTTTTAAAATGAAAAGATTGGAACTGATGTCCTTTTGTCATTAGACTACTTGTTATTGTTCAATTACATACAGAGATAAATGGAATAAATGTGATAAAGAGAAACCATGGTAAAGTATGCTAAATACGTTTAATAAATTTAAGAATATAATTAAAATGAATCATGATTGTTATAAAAAGAGTAACATCAGTTTTTATGATTAACTGAATAGATTAATTTATTTGAAATTATATATGATTTAAGATAATTGTAGGGGAAAATACCATGCGGAATCTAGTTTAAAATATATGTGTGTTATGTAATTGCTAGATTATTCTTATTGACTCTTAAGGTGATAATTAAAAATGACTATATTGTAATTTATCATGATTATATTGTAATTTAAATGATGTATAAGATAAAGGGGTGGTACACTCAAATTATAATTAAAGGGGAAATCTGTTGAATTATTAGAATTAAGATGGAACTTTTGGAATAATTAAATAAGAATATGCGATGAAATTTCAAATGTGACAGATAAAAGTATAAAGTATTATGAATATGAAGATATGACAACTATTTACATAAAATAAATTTGAATATAAGATTTTTTGAGAAAATGTATAAAAATATGAAATGTAATGATATGAAATCAAATGTGAAAAATGAATATGTAACCAAGGTCATATTTGTATGGAAATGTGAAAACCTGGAACCATGTTCACTAAAAGAGATGTTTTTGAAATATAAAAAATAAAAAAAATTTACAAAAAAAAATTACAGGAGTTCCTCCAGATTCAGTGTGGAGTCCCTTATTTTGTTTATGTAATTTTTCTCTATGATGATTTTGTATTGTAAATTCAACCACCATGCATATACTGACATCTTTCAAATTTATTCACCTGTCTCTACCTATTCTGTTTGACACAGTATAGGTCATTTCTAATTGACCAGACACAATTTCGGATTAGGTATGAAATTATTCCCTTGTTTTTCCCGTTTTAAGCTGATCAATGGATAAAGCATAGTATAATGTTCAACTCTGATCATCCCATTAAATTCAAGGCTGTTAGTTGCAGGTCTCCCCAATCTAAAACAGTTCAACTGCCTTTAAAATGGTTAAAATATGCTATTTCAATTTAAGTAATGTATGCAGATTTCACTGTTATAAATTTATGTTGTTCACACAACATGCTTTACTTATGAGCATATCCAATATTTGAAGGATTTGCTGGTGTCTGATAAATTTCTGTGTGTAAGCTGACTATAAAGTCAGTTATTTAGTTTTACTTATATTTGAATCACTATATCACAGTTTAGTTCTGGATCTTTGGAACAGATATTTAACTTGGAATCAAAGCACTACAAAATTTTAATAACCATTAAAATGCTACTTTTTCATGGGGGAGTATAAGCTTGCTTCAAAATAGATTCTCACCTATAACTTTGAATGTGTAGAGGTTACTGTCATTATAGGGCAGCAGCCCCCAAACTTTTGGATGCCACGGACTGATTCCATGGAAGACAGTTTTCTTGCGGACTCGGGTGGTGGTGATTTCATATGCTGCCTTTATCCTGCATCTAAGTGGGTGGGGCTTCCCTTCTTTCTGCAACTCAGTTCCTGGCGGTCTGTAGATGAGTGCCAATCCGCAGTCCAAAGGTTTGGGACTCATAGGCCACAGACCTCTTATTACAGAGGCATTTTATTATATAAGACTATAACTGGATGTAACATACTGTTGTATCAACTGATTTAAGCACAGAATAAATTAATTACTACCACCACAGACTGTTCACACTTCATCATATACAATTATGTGTGAGCTGGGTAATGTAGCAACTATGTAGAAGAATGCTCACCAATGGTTTCTTGTCAAAATAAAAATGGGAGATCCATTAGGGCTTCACAAACTCCATTACTGGGCCCTGTACTCTTTTACATGTTATTAATGGCTAAGTCAAACACTTAATAATTATGTGGACAACATAAAAATGGAGTGCAGGAGTACTGAAATAATTGAGTACAATAAAACTATAGAAATATAATTGAAAGTTATCTCAATTGGTTAGTGAAGCAGCAAAATTAAAATCTTATAGAAATAAATGAAATATTATGCATTCAGGAAACAAAATCCAATGCACAGGTGGGGGGGTTTTCTGGCTTGAGAATATTCTAAAAAGGATTTTAGAAATTGATTACTAATAGTATGGTTCCTTAAGCAGAAAATGCTGTTTTAAATTGCATCAATAGAAATACAGTTCACAAATCGCAAAAGCTAATACAGGTATTCCTTATTTTATGACCACAATTGAGCATAAAGTTTATGTTGCTAAGTGAGACATTTGTTAACTGAATTTTGCCCCATTTTACTACCTTTCTTGCCAGTTGCTGTGAATCACTGCAGTTATTAAATTAGTATCATGGTTGTTGAGTGAACCTGGCTTTCACATTGACTCAGGATACTGCAAGCATCATAAATATGAATCAAGTTTGCCAAGTACCCAATTTTGATCATGTGACCATAGGGTTGCTGCACCCGTTATAAGTGTGAAAAATAGCCATTTTACTTTTTTCAGTGTTGTTATAACTTCAAATAATCATTAACAAACTGTTTTAAGTCAAATAATTCATGTAATTATATATTGTTTTGCATTGGTCTAAGTACTTTAAGCGCTATATCCAATTTTGGGCCAACCTAGTACTGAGCTTCAAAGAATAATAGTGATCATTAAGTAGTTGACTAGTATACATCTTTAACTACAAAACACTTGACATTATAAACTAATAACAAAAAAGTATAGACAAAAACATGACATATGAATGGACATCCCTCTGCATTTAGCCACCTCATTTCCACTACATGAGACCCACTCATTTATCAATGAAGGCTTTGTTAACTAGTTTCCTGCTACAAAGATAAAAGTAAGATTAGTGGTTTCTAAACAAGGCAAGATATAAAACCAATCATTAACAATTACTTCCTATCTTGATATAATCAAGAACTAGTAAATCTAAACTCCTTGTTCTCAGATTTTATCTACTGGAAAACAACCTACTATTTGTATGCTAATGTATAAGTACTAATATCATTATTAGAAATGGCTGGAAATTTACAGATCTTCCATAAACTAGAATCATGTAACATATTTAAAAACAAGTTTTCAAAGAGCAATAAAGATGATACCATAAGACAAATTTCTCAATTATGAACATAAAGGACAAAGTAAAAGCAAAGTATTTTTGGCTTTGAAGATAGGAATATACAGATTTCCACAAATTCAGACTATTAAATCTATTTAGCTCTGGACTAAACAGAAAAGAAAGCTGGGGAGAACAAACTTGTTGATCTTTCTGCCCCTCCCCCCCCATTAAGTCTTGGAACTGAATTCTTCATCTCTGCTCTCCAATCTTGATCAATTTTAACCACCTCATTTGCTAAATTTACTGCACATCTTACCATGAGTGACTGCCAGGCTGAAAAGTAGAGGAAATGAAGGAAGCAAGCAAAGGAAAAATTTTCTCTGATAGCTTGAGCACATTTCCTTTAAACTGCCAGCAGGAACAGAAGGTGGGTCTCAAGGACTCAACTGCTGCAGTAGGCCATTTGCTGCACGTGTTGTTCTCTAGATAGCTGAATTCTTTTTTAATTACTTTTCAGCAGAAACTGAGTCCTTGGAAAGCTTTCCACTGCTGACTGACTCCCTTTAGGACCCAGCTAGGACTTCTCTAAAGGGAGTCAGACAAACAGCAAAAAGCTTCTCAAGGACCCAGCTTTCCAAGGACCCAGCTTCTGTCATAGCTGGCATTTATTGCAAATGTTGTGCTCTAGCTGACCAGAAATTCCTTGCTTTCCTTTCCTCTACTCTTCAGCCTGGCAGTCACTCATCGAGGTAAGTAGCACACAGATTTTGTCATCCACTTTCCAGGATGGTTAAAAGGGATAAAGATTGGTGAGTAAAGACGAAAAGTTTAGTTTCAGTATCTAATTTTTTATTTTTTTTAGGGGGGGGGGAGAAATCAACAAGTTTGTTCTCCCCATTTTTTTTCTGTTTTCTCTATTAAGAAATGTGGGTTTCTTGAAGAGGGGTTAAACAAGGAAAACGGTTTTGAGAAGATCGCCCTGAAGCTGTCGTCCCAAAAGCTAGCAAAAACCAGGAGACATCTGCAGTCTCCAAAGAGATCAAGGCAGAGGCCTAGCCCACAAGCATAGCTTCATCATCGGCCAAGCAGAGGCTTGTTTGGAAGCCTCTCTGGCATTGGAAAATAATGCTAGGCCCCAAGCTAGCTGAGCTCTTCCTTTCTGCTAGGCTGCTATTGGCTTTGCAAAGTTTTTTGCTTTTTGTTTGCCCCCTTTATGGTCCCAGCTGAATATTGGGCCTCAGAGAGCTCCCACTCACCCATGAGGAACCCCATGCTCTTCTTAACATGTTTGTTTAAAGGGGCATTTGTGAGAACAGAGTGAGAGTTGTTAACTGAGGCTATCTCACTTAATGGCCATCCACACTTGTGACAATATGCAAAATATGCTCCAAAATATGCAGAGTACATACTCTTATTACTAAGGTATTGCACTTTTCCACAAACTTAAGGTTCAGAGCTAGAGATAAATGTCCAAAAATGTTGAAATCAAAGAGAATAAGGAAAAAGGAAAAAATTGGAAACTGTAATGCGTGCAATACCAGCCTAAACCTATTTCATTATTTTAGTAAAATTAAAACTAATAACTTGACCAGTAAATCAATGGAGAAAATAAAATTCATAATAGCAAACTCAAAATATCATTATGTAGAGACCCACTCATGCGGATTTTTCCTAGCTATCCTTCCACAAAACTTCTGTATTTTAAAATGTGTCTTGAAAATGAAGATGTCCTTTGAAACTTATCACACGATCAGTGTATCATATCACATCATATGCATATGATCAGACTGAAGAAATGAGGAATGCCAAGAAATCTTTTTTCTCATACAGAATACTTCTATATTGAAATTCCTAGAAATTAATGGATTCAACAATAGGGCATATGAGATTTACTACTCTGTACTAAAATGCATACATAGAAGTACAGAGTTTGTAGTTAATAGAAAACTTCAGGTTTCCTATTAAAATAGAACTTTAAGAATTTTAAGGATACATGTTTCAGTTCCAGTATTCAACACAAAATAGATTAATACACACCTGACAAATTTTTTCTCTCTGTTTTTTGAGAAGGGATGGAAGAAGTGGGTGTAGGCAGTTTTGATAAAGAAGATGCCCCATTTGCATCAAATGATTTCTTTGGCTGATGATCTGACTGTAGAGAAAATGGACTAGGAGGAACAGAACTTGGAGTAGTAGATGGGTGAACCACTGTTTTGATGGGATGTTGTACTGGGGTAGAACTACTGTGAGTTTCTGTCCGTGGCAGTCTGTAGTCTCTATCATTGTGTCTACTTGTCTGAGACAAAATATTCTGTGGAAGCATGTTTGCGGCATCACTGGAATGCTTCTCTTCGACTTTATGATTCAGAAAGTTGAAATGAGAAATAGAAAACAGCAAGTTAGTGCTTTATTAACATATTGCATTTACTATTTTTTTTCTATTCCAGCATCTACAGATATTAGTATACAATTTTTAAAGTACTTAAACACTGCTTAAACGAAAATGAAGTTCTGCAACATCCCCATTATCAAAAAATAGTTGAATGTTTCAAAAGAACAGGTATCTATGAATATTTCTGAGAACTTGAAATTCAATAGGTTGACTTTTAAAAATCTACAGGTAGTCTTCAACACACAACCACAATTGGGACTAGAATTTCTGTCACTAAGTCAGTGCATTGTAAAGGTTATACAGCTAGTTGTTAGGTGACTGCATCAACTGATGATGGTTATCCCTGGTCTCCCAGTTGTGGTTAGTAACTGAGAACTGCAGGTTGTTAAGTGAATTCCAAACCCAATCTAAGCCATTTTGGGCTTAGTCCTTCCCAGTCTCAAGGGACTATCCCCAATTCCAAACTTTTCAAAGGCAACACAGCTTTAGCCACCTCGGAGGGGGAGGTTTGTGAACACAACACAGTTTTATCCACTTTGGAAAGCTGTGCGGTCTACAGAAGCCTCCCTCTGCAATATTCAAACTGACATAAAGCTGTGTTCTCTTTGAAGGCCTTCCCCGCCCTCCATTTCCAAGGGGCTAAAGCTGGGCTCTTTACACATCCTTCTGAAAACTGTTCAGTCTTAGCCATCTGTAGGAAATGTTTTCCAGAGAAGCTGGGCCCAAAAAGTAGACAGCAAAAGCAGAGAAATTCTGGGTGCAAAAGGTTGATGTAGGGAACTGGGAAAGAAGGCAATTGGGCAAATGAATGCTTGTTGGCACTTGCAGAGAATAAATGAATGATTGATGGCTTGTTTGCTGGGGTGTATATCATGTGGGGTTGGGAAGAGCTGAGCCTATGAAAGCTTGCTGGTGCTTCCTGAGGCTTCCTGGGATATGGTAAGCAGTGCAGAGCCATGTATGTTAGGGCTGCTTGCCGCCTTGAAATGCAGAGTCCAGGCCAACCAAAAGGGCAGAGATGAAAGGAGGGAGAGAGATAAGCAAGGAAGACTTGAAATACCCCTGTGGCTGAAAGTGCAAGAAAGCTGCCAAACACCTGCATTTTGATTAAGCGACTGCAGGGCTGTGCAAAGGCTGCAGCTTCAGGGTCCATTTTTTTCAGCACCATTGTAATTTCAAACAGTTGCTAAATGAATGGCCTTAAGGATATGTATCCTGTATAATTTGTATTGTCATTGCCATCGCAGCATAGTAGTACAAACAAAAGGGGGGAAAACTTTATTTTCTTCTGTTGATATACAATGTATAGTTTTCAGTGACCATGTTAGATAACTAAATGTTAAGGGCGAAAGAAAAGCATAAATTAAAGCATGACATATAAAATGTGGTCAACTGAAGAAAAATTATTTCGAAAAGAACATGCACAGGAATATTATTGAGTAAAATAGACATACTTCCACTAGAAAACCCACTAGCAGCAGTCGCTTGCATCACCTCTCTTCTGTAATCTCTATCTTTTGGAAAACTGTTGACAGACATTTTGCTTGCTTCTTTTTGTCTCTGCTCTCTAGTATAAAAAAAATTAATTAATTAAATTTGGTAAGCTTGGTAAGTTTACTATTATACAATTTATGTTTATATTATTTACCTTTCAAGCCATTCTTTTGGTTTTTCCCACTGTGAAACTTCTGTTCGGCAGTTATAGTAATATTTTTTGCCAGAAGAACTAATGTGCTCAGACCAGTCATCTGCAGAATCATAAGACTTTAAAAAAAATATTGGAATCAACCTGATGGATTTCAGAAATAACAACTTCTCGGTTTTGAACATTACACGTTTTATTGAAAACATTCCTTTCAGAAAGCAAAGCAGGAACCGCGGTGGCACAGTGGTTAGAATGAAGTATTGCAGGTTAATTGTGCCGTCTGCCAACAGTTTGATTCACCAGCAAGGTTGACTCAGCTTTCCATCCTTCTGAGCTCGGTTAAATAAGGACCCAGACTGATCGGAACAATATGCTGACTCTGTAAACTGCTTAGAGAGGGCTGTAAAGCTCTGTGAAAGGGTATATAAGTCTAAGTGCTACTGCTATTTTATACTATAATTTCTAATAGCTCAACCCAAGCAAGATGGAGTCGGTTTGGGTATTTGGATTGTCCAGTATGGGTAATCTTCCATTTGTTGGCCTTGAATGAAGTGGCATTGCCTTAGACAGATCCATTGTATGATTTCATGGCCAAAGAACAGGGAGCAACTATGACTAGGAGATTATGTGTCAGTTGCATTCATTCCTGGATGGGGGCGGTGAAAGGTATTTCTCATTGTCACTCAGGCCTTCATTACCTCTCAAAGAGGTTATCTGCAGTGCAATCTGCCATTCAATCTCAGTGTTTCTGGGTGCAATTCAGGGTGCTAGATGTCACCTTTAAAGCCCTGCCTGGCTTAGGGCTGGTTACTTTCACAATTTATTCTATCTGTACAATCCGATCAGGCAGGATGGGCATGTTTCATATCTCATTGGCCAAAGAATGTCAGGGTGGGGAAGGGGGGCTGGCCAAAAGCCTTTTCTGCTTTACCACCAAGCTTATGGAACATCCTAACTCTGAAGATCAGGGTAGCCCTGACACTGCTGGCCTTTCTTAGATCCTGAAGACCTGGCTATGTACTCAGGCCAGAGGTGCTGAAGATGTGCAAGGACTAGGTTCTTGGTTAGGCTAGTAACTTCAGTTGATGCTGCTTGGCTGCTATGTATATGTTTGTAATGTTTATAATTTTTTATTTTAACTTATTGAGATGAGCAGCCATATAAACTTCGTAAATGGGTGGAT
Organism: Pseudonaja textilis; assembly: GCF_049901715.1. Classification (NCBI taxonomy): domain Eukaryota; kingdom Metazoa; phylum Chordata; class Lepidosauria; order Squamata; family Elapidae; genus Pseudonaja; species Pseudonaja textilis. The sequence goes on from NC_142008.1 coordinate 18,644,613, forward strand.
AAGCAGATTAGTTTAGAAACCATAACTGGTTTAACAACATAACTCAACAGCTTTTAAATGGTAAGAGAGAATTTAGTTTCATTTAAGAGAATTAAACTAATGCTGGTACAATGATGTCCAAACTGTTATTTTTAAACTTTGCATCTGTTCTGAACTGAAATACTGACTTTATCTGGAACTTAAATTGCTTAGAACATAGTACATGCAATTTTGCTTGCTTGATTTCTATTAACTGTAATTATCCAGAACTTCTTGAAAAGGGAATCAAACTGAGTGCAAAATATAATAAAACAGCTTGATTGGGCAAATTCAGTGTAAGTACTTACTGCATCAGACGTTTTGCTTGGATTATTGCTAGGATTAGAAGAATGTGAATTTGAACTATGAAGAGCACTGTGGTTATGAGAGTTTTCTTGTGGAGAATAACTGGTCCCTAGAAAACAATGAATTATGTTATTTCTCAATTATTTAAATTCAACACACTTTAATTTGCCTTGGTGCAGAAAGGCCAATCATCATATCTCTTACACACACCACACATACATTTTATTCTATACCAATTTGCCACTGCACAAATAGATAATATTTTCTAAAGAAAAAAACACTTTTGAATTGAAATATAAAATAAACAATATAATTTTATGTATGTAAAAATCATTAATAATACTGCCCCAGAAAAAAGTTCAATCAGAATAGAATTCAAAATTTTGACAACCAGAGTTAAAAAAGCATTCTAAAAGATTACTTGAAAAGTATGCTAAAGTATAACAGCCATTAAATTCACAACAAAAATTTCTACCATCATACAATCCATCTATCCACCCATCTGTCCATGCTAACAATACGTCCAACCCCCAGCCCTCAAAGGCAGACCAGGAAGGAACCATGTTCAACGGTATTGGTAACTGCAGAGGATCAATTAAGATTAGGGGACTATTCTGCCCAGGCCAAGTCCTGATGACAATAATCCACTAGAGTGACCAATGCTATTTCATTCTATGTGATTTTAATTTAAATCTTGACTGGCAGAAATCTAGATAATCTCTGTGCTCTAGCATTCTCTGAAGCTGTATCACAATCCCCTTCTCAAGAATACAAGTAGTCCTTGATTTACAACAACTGTTCACTTAATGAATATTTGAGGTTACAACAGATACCTCAAAAAGTACTTACAACCCTGTTATGTCCGCTGCAATATTGTTGTGGTGGTTTGCCCCAATGATCAACCACAGAGATGCTGCAGCACCTCCCCACTTATTCTCCATAGGTCTCCACAGGCAAGGGGCCTACTTTATCACCCAATTTTGTTCCACATACTCCTCCCCACCCTTGGTCACTGATAGTTCACTTACGTTTTGAAGATCTTCAGAGATCAGCTTGGAATAGGGAAGGAGGGCAAGTCACTCTGTTACTGGGCCAGATGGCACACTCCTACCAGTGGATGTCTTTTTCTGACCAAAAAATAACACTGCAGAATATCTGTTTTCCTTTCATTGCTAGATGGCAAGGAATCCATTAAGGATTCCAGACTGTCTTGTGAGGAAGGAAAAAACTTGTTTTAACTTCACCAGCATTAAGCTCTCAGTTTTCCTTTTCTTGCTAGGCATAATGGAGCGATCCATCCTCCTTCCCTACCTTCACCTCCTGAGCTCTTAAGACCTTGAAAAGTGTGCTATTGTGACCAGATGAGGTAGGGTGAAGGCTCAAGGGGCTGTGGGGAGAAAGCAGACCATGGGGTATCTCAGAGGGTTGAGGCAGCCTTGGGAGGCCTGATTCAGGTAGGCTTGTGCCTGCACTTAACTCACCAGTGTCTCCCAACTCGAGACACCTGATGCTCCACTTAATGATATGCATGTTCATTTAATGAATATGTTGGGGACAGCAGGGATGGAGAATGTTTACTTAATGGTCTTCCCAATTATCAGGCTCCATTACAGTCATAACTCAAGGATTACCGGTACTCCTATGAAAGGAAAGGTTCTAGAAAGAAGTTCTTAAAAATTATGGAGGCAGAGAAAGTTTATTTTAGAGGGAACATAGCTATATTTTAAAACTATTCTATCCTTCAGAAAAGCAGCAACAATTTTATGGATCTAAAAAATCATAATCTGCCTGGCTCCTGAATGTGTCAGGAAGGACATGGGTTCAAGACAAAAGTTGTAGAGCTTATTTTACAGAGAATCCTGTCCATTTCCTCAGGTAAAATAACCTCAAAAGTCTTGCTTACTGAATTCGTTTCTATCCAGTTGGCAGTCTTTCCAGGATAAATGTAAAATGTTTTAGCCACCAAGACACCCACAAAATTATACAATGGTCACCAGGATTTTTTAGACTAAAGGAAGATTGGAAATAGGTAAATTACATATTATTCTTTTGCTCTACTGAGATTCCCAATCATCTATAAAGTGCTATAAGCAACATTTGGCAGCAATATTAAGGGGGATGCCCCAACTAAATATTTCTAGTAAATAGATAAAGTATAGTCAGCTAACTGGAGAAATAAATTCCATCCTATTGCTGGTGCTTTAAGAAAGAGAAATGAAAAGTGTAGACATAACTCCGTTATGTTTGCAATGTTTGTACTGCATTGGTATTCATCCTTGCATGTGTATGTATGTAGTAAGTGAAAGCCCGAAACAGTGCTTGAAGGAATAACTAGAACAGCAAAGAAAAACACTTCAACACTGAATGAAGTGATGAAAAATTATCAGATCAGATACAGGAGATCTACAATATAAGATGATGTGTAGTAACCAACAGATGAAATGATCAAGATGTTTTAAGCTAATGAAAAAAAGCTAATCTCAAGATACAATTTTAGGGTATTCCTAAAAAAGAGAAAACACACAATTTAGACTATTCCAAAGAAGAAAAAAGAATGACAAAATCTACCAAAGTGGTTTTACGCAAAGATTATGCAGGATCTTAAAACAAAATCACTGTCACACATAAACCACTAAGAAACACTAAATACATAAATGCACAGATGATATACGAGTCTAATAAATAATTATTATCCAGCAAGAGGAAGCGGATACCTGGACAGGGAAGAAACATTATATAAAGGCTTAAAATTAACCACAGAAAGGAGGAGCTCATGCTTCCCAATGTTCAAAGGCATGTTAAAGAATGTCTACAACCATCTATTTGTTTTTGATGGCATCAGATATTTCTCTTTACAAAACTAATTAAGTAGAAGGAAAATCTCTCAGTGATACAAATGCAAGAATTATGACATGAAGCTGATAATAATTCAAAGAGATTGGGTTCTTGCATTTGTGTACAAATTCCTCCACTTCAGCCAGTATAACCAATTTATATATAGTCAGCCTTTTGTTTGAGTTTTTCTCCTATCTGTTATTATTTAGTTTTCATGGGAAGAAAGTGGGTCAAATTGGCTCTGTTTGTTATTAATTAAATTTGTTTGCCACTTATGTAATTGCAAGATAACTCTGGGCAGTATATCAATCCAAGTAAAACTAGATAGATAAGATTAGATTAGATGGTAGTAGATCCCCATCAAGTGGGTAGGTAGACAGACACTCACACACACACTCAAAGATGGGGAAGAAGGGAGAACAATGGGGCTGAGGGGATGGGAGCTGCTACTAATTAATCAACCACCTCTAGTATAGTACTCTCCCACTGACACACACACACACACACACCCCAATTGGGGGAGTACCATAGGTGGTTGATTAACCTTAAGTCAGGTCTTAAGGTCTTATGGAAAGTCAGGAGAGCGGGAGCCCTTCTCATTTCCGGGGGCAAAATCCAGGGCCATGACAGAGAAGGCTATTCTCTTGAACCCTGCTGCCATTCCTTGACTGAAGGGATATTCCATAAGCTGCATGCCTCCTCTGCCAGCAGAAATAAGACAAATTTGTTCCATAGGGAAGTGACCATTCCTCAAGTAACCTAGACTCATGTCATGCAGGAGCTTTATGGGTAATAACCAATACCTTAAATTGCACTGGAAAGCAAACCAGCAGCCAGTGCAGCTTATGAAAGAGCCGTTTAACATATGCCATTCAAGGGGTCCCAAAGACTGCTCACACCACTGTACTCTGCACCAGCTTAAGTTCCCAAATGCTCTTCAAAGCTAGCCTTCTGTAGAGTATATTGCAGTAGCCCAAGTGGAAAATGACCAGGGCTTCAATGACTGAGCACAGGGACTTCTGACCCAGGAAAAGCCACAAGAGGTGTAAAACCTGAAGTTGTGCACAAACTCTCCTAGCTATGACTGTTACCTGCTCTTTGAGCAGGTGCGAGCCCAGAAGAACCCCCAAGTTACGGACCAGGTCTGTCTGGGGTAATGCTACCCCATCCAGAGCTAAAGAGGCTTCAGAAGGATCATGCAGCAAACCCCCAGGATATCCCCCAGTTCCTTCTGGAACCCACCTGGGTCCATCAGTCACCAGAGATAGACAGCTCAACTGGATAGAAGGGTGAGGGTGGCATAAAAGAGTCTTAAGGACACCTGGGCATGATCTGACCATGACAGGAAGGATGATATTAAATTCATCAGCAGATCACATTGCCTTTGCTATGATAAGAACCTGGAAATCTTCTGTCCCAAGTTGGGCCTGTGATGATTTGGGGTGGACCAACATCCACCATGGTGGTCATGAACTCCTGAGGTGCTTTTAAGACTGAACCCAGGAATGGCAGGTTGAAGTCTCACAACCGTAGATCTGGGACACTCTATGGCCAGTCCCAAGACAGCCTCAAGTATATCAGGCAGGAAAACTGCTAATTGCTGTTAACTGACCTGGCATTCATCAAAGCAAGCAACACTCTAAGCCACCCTATCTAGGGACTGAGAAAGAGCTAGAATATTACACATGTACTGGAAGTAGCAAACAACAATATGATTTTCTGAATCTTTCATCGTTTTAAACTTTATTAATATTACAATGCTGCTGCTTGATATTAAGAATTCATCCTGTTTTATTTTTTCAAATTAAGAAGTGTGGTTCACTTACAGTTGCTCTTACAGAGATCAAAATTTTATTATTTTAATAATTATTTATATAGTCTTAATCAAATTTGATTTTGATTAGATCTGATTCCATTCTTCCTCAGAAATCTTATTACTATGAACTTTCTTATCACTAGATAATTCTATGCTCAATTTTACAGCTCTTCTTAACAATTAATTCTGAAATCATTGATTCAAGGACAAGCATCAACTTTTTTTGAACAGCTATCTTAAGCAAGACTTAACATCCTGCTTAATAGTAACACTCTATTTAAACATGTTGAAAATAATTCAATATATTTTAGTAATAATTATACTGAATATAATTTGTGAATGTGAATTATGCCCCCAATATTTTAACCTCACAATGACATTACTCTCCATCAAGTATATTGTTCTCTAGCATTATTATTATTTATGTATATACTTATTGATACAATTTTTGTAGCTGCCCATCTCATGCCAATGAACCTGGGTGGCATACAAGGATTAAAATCAACAACCAAAATCAATAATCCAAATAACAAATATCTGAGGTTGCACAAAAAATGCAACTACAGGAAATTAAATAACAGAGACTAAATGCCTCGAGAAGCAATGGCATTGCTAAACCCTTACAAAAGGCTAACACAGGCCCATTCAGATTTTTAGAGTTATTATGATCTAGAGCAGGGATTGCAACACAGAAGGCATAACTCCTAAATCCGGCAAGTGACATTGCTTGAAATAAAGGGCCAGAGAATCCCCTCCCTGTTAGTTCTAATGGGGAAGCAGAGGCAAGCAGTCCTCAAAATAGCTTGTCCCCATTCTACATATGGGCTTTATAGGTGAAAACCAGCATCTTGAATTGTACCCAGAAGCCCAATGAAGCTAGGGCAATTCAACAGAGCAGCTCAATGTGACATGAGCATAGCTTGGAATTCATTTCACTGTGTTCCAAGTCAGCTGCAGGTTCCAAATGTTCTTCAAGGGCAGTCTCATATAAAATGCATTACAGTAATCCAGACAGAGGGTGACTAAAGCGTAAGTCACTATGAGAAAAGCCTCTTGGCCCAGGAATAGACACACGTGCTACATAAGACAAATCTATGCAAAAGAGCCCTAGTCTCTATTTGCTCTTTCAGCAGGAGCTGAGAATCCAGAGAACCTTCAAAATGTGCACTGATTCTATCTAGGGAAGCATAACCCGATGCTCAGTGAAAGAGATTCTTCAGATCTTTTTATTTTTTAATTGAGGGGGGGGAGGGGCGGATAAATGTTTCAAAACCCACAACCACTTAGTTTTGCAAGGTTGAGAGGAACCCTATTCTCTCCCAACCAAACCTCGCAGCTTATAGGCACTAATAATTTTGTTAGTCCTGTTCATTTAAAACCATGATGGTGAACCTATGTGCCGGAAGTGGCACGCGGAGTATCTGTTCGGACACTCTATTGAGTTCCGGCAGGCTGGTCTTCTCGCGCACGGGAGCACTGGAAACCAGAAGAGCAGTTCCCTGATGCGCATGCATGTGCCGGGAAGCCGAGCTTCTGGTTTCCAGCACGCGCATGCATGCTGGGGAGCTGGTCTTTCAGTTTCTGGTGAACGTGCCTCCCGTTTCGGTACTTGGTGTCAAAAAGGTTTGCCAACACTGATTTAAATATTCAAAATCTACTACCTACAGAATAAGGCTTCATGTGCATTAGATTTGCTTTGCAAAATTTCATCAGGTATCAAAATTTTCCATTTAATCTCTTCTTTGAAGCATAAAATCTAGTAGCCGAAATCTTAGAAAAGAACAGCCTTTATCTAAACAGTTACCACAATTTTACCTGAAAGTATACAAGTAGTTCTCAACTTATGATCACAACTGAACCCAAACTTTCTGTTGCTAAGTGAGAGAATTAAATGACTGTTGCCCCATTTTACAACCTTTTTGCCACAGTTGTTAAGTGAATCACTACAGTGAATCCAGCTTCCCTATTGACTTTGCTTGTCAAAAGGTTGCAAAAAGTGATCGTATGTCATATATCCCCAGCGGGGTAAAGCAACTGTCGTAAATATGAGCCAGTTAGCAATCATCTGAATTTTGATCATGTGGCCATAAGGGCTGCTGACATTAGTGTGAAAAATGGTAAGTCATTTTTTATGCCCTTATAGCTTTGAATGGTCACTAAAAATGGTTGTAAGTCAAGGACTATCTATACTGTATGCTCAAAATGCAAGCTCAGAATGTGATGACTGTAAATCCTCACAGAAAAAGTAAGAAAGGTGAAGATGATCAGCAGGTGGATGAACTCAGTTACAATGTTAATATGTGCACTGTTCGAAGATCTGAAGGATGTTAGGGATAGATCATAATGTAGAAAATCTATGACTGTCAAGAGTCAACAATTACTTGATAGCATGTAATCAATCAAACTGCACTTTTATTACTTATGCAGTAACAAGAGCACTATTTCTTCTTGTAATTCTATTAATACCTCAATGTCCAGGTTTTTCAATCCCCCCACCCTTAATCATGTGTCCCAAAGAGCTGATACCAGAGTGATGAACGAATGTGGGAAGAGCTATACTATAATGTAATAATACAACCTGGTACCATCCAAATGCCTATACCACATGAAACTCCAAACAACATAGCTCAGTATTATTTGCAAGCAGGACAGCAATGATTGTATAGATTTTTCTCTCTCTTTTGACTGTTACTGTCCTAAGCTTATCAACAAGTTCAAGGCTATCAGAGGAGCTACTCTAAATTCTCCATCCTTTGCATTTCAGCTCCCAGCCTTCTCATTCCAACTTCAAATTCCAAAAATTTAGAGATTCTATCATATAAAAATACCCAAGAACCCTCATATGGAATCAAAGTCATTTCCTTATCTCCTATAGATCAGATTTCCAATATATATTTACTTAAATCTTCAGATTTGAACCTGAACAAATGTTTTTCCATTCTGTTTTTGAATTTTAATTAGTACTTAATCACATACATATGAAACACATTAAGAGAAACCAAGGAGCATGTTTTCTAAACCTATATTCATATAGTTTTATGCTCCTTTTATTCGATGTGACAAAGCGTTGGAATTATGAAGCATACATATACGTTGCAATATAGTTGTTTTAATATATTTCAGATCAATCATTTTTGCAATTAAATGTATCAAAATTCCATTTTCTGCTATTTTATTATAGCTCAATCTCTATTTTATTTGTCAAAGTTATTTGCCTCTATCTCACAGTGGGGATACTCTAGCTGGCTTACAATAATAAAATGGAGAAATGAAAAGAAGTGTAAACTTAACAGTGAATAATAATAAACAATGAAACAATAAACAATAGAATAAAAACGGTAAAGGGAAACAATGGGAATACAGTAATATGAGAATAAAAGATGGGTAGGTAGGGAAGGAGGGAGGAGAAGGTGCTATCAAACTAGTAGGCACCTCCAATGTGATACTCCCCACTGGATCCCCAGGCCAGTTGGTAGAGGCAGGAGTTCAGCTTTTTATATAAGAATATGAGGGTGGAAGCAGAACTCACACTGGAGGGTAGGATGTTCTAAATACTACAGTAGAGAAGGCTCTTCTTCTGGATCCCAGTAGTTAGAATTCTTTAACCAACAGGATCCACAGTAGGCCTTCTCCCCGCTGATCATTTATATATGCCATTTCTTTTTCACATTGCCCTAAAGGATCTTTTTACTGCCAATCAGAACTGAGCAATCTATTTATTCTTCTCACTTATTAAAACATATTAATAGATCTCTCAATCTAGTTACCACTATAAATCCTGGCTAACTTAAATCAGTGTTACAGAAATGCAAAAGAAATCTGAGTCTGAGAGGTATTTTCTCTTTACATAATTTTTATCTGCATCTGTCATGAGCCAAAATTAATATGTCAGAGATAAAAAATGATGCATTTACAGTCCCAAACTAGTGGAGAATATTTATTTAATGCCACATTTAAAACACAAGTTCTGCTATTTATATAATGGTCTCTGTTCCAGTCCCACTCCCATCCCTGCACTAAGATCTAATACATGGGAGTTGAAACTAGAAAACTTCCAAGGCCCCTTCCAGAATACTGTATGATTTAATCAATTCCCCAAAAAATCCAAGATAAAAGAAGAGATTCTTAAGCACTAAAACAGGTAATGATCATTTTAGAGAAACTCTCCAAACAACAAACCTAGTCTTTCAAGAGAAATATAATTTTACTGAGAACCAAAGGATTCATCTTGATCAAGTTAATTTTATAGTCCAACGCATCGCTGCATGATCTTAATTTTTATTCATTTCCAAAGCACTTCTGGGCACCTATTTAAAAATTCAAAACTTGAATAGTCTGGGGCAGGGGTCCCCAACTCTTGGGCCATGGCCTGTTCGAAACTGGGCTGTGTGAGCAATGGGCAAGCTTTTGTACACAAAGCTCTACTTGTGCACAAATCTCCATTGGCTCAAGGAAAAGGTGCTTGAGCAAAGGGTGCTTGTGCTTATGTGCAGCTACACTTGTGTGAACCAGACACTCGCACATAAAGTTTCATTGTGAGCACAAACACCCTGCACTCATATGGAGCTTCGCACGCAAGCACAAGTGCCCTCCGCTCAAGTGCCCTCATTTGTGCAAATGGAGTTTTGCACATCACAAGGGCCCACCACTCATATGCAAATCTCCAGTCACATGAGCAGAGGGCATGCATGCCTGCCACTCACACCAATGGAACTGTGTGTGCACATGCATCTGTCAGTCACATGCCCACCCCCCCACGTGCCAGGCCACCAAGGTAGAAAGGTTGGAGACAACTGGTCTGAAGCATTCTCTATGTTAACACTGTGGTATAAATCTCCACATAACTTTCCCCAGTGCTTTCAGTAATTGCTAAAAAATATTGGAGAGAAACTGATACCAAGAAGTATCTTTTAAACACCAAAACGTGAAATGAAAAATGATGAACACCTGTGAACTAAGAAGGCTTTCAAGCCATACCTGATTCAGGAGTCCACAATTACACTTCTGTATTATTTCAATGAAAGTAAAAAAGTTGGCTAAAAATTTGAAAAGTTAGTTCAGGTATCATTACTTCCTGGTAAATAGAAGGGGTAGAAATGGAAGCAGTAACAATTTAATTTTCTTGGGCACCAACATCACTGCAGTGACTGCAGCTATGAAATTAAAAGACACTTGCTCCTCAATATGATAGATATTGCACATTTAGAAAGTATATTTAAAAGCAAAGATATCATCTTGCCAACGAAGGTCCATATAGGCAAAGCTATGTTTTTCCCAGTAGTAATGTATGGTTATGAGAGCTGGACCATAAGAAAAGATGAGCATCAAAAAATTGATGTTTTCAAATTGTGGTGTTGGAAAAGATTCATGACTGCAAGATCAAATCAGTTGATCCTAAAGGAAATCAATCCTGAATGTTTCTTAAAAGGACAACTACTGAAGCTAAAACTCAAATACTTTGGCCACCTAATGAGAAGAGGGGACTGATATTAGGAAAAATTGAAGGCAAAAGAAGAAGAGGACAGTAGAGAATGAGATGGTCGGGTGGTGTCATCAATGCAATGAACATGAATTTGGGCAAGCTCCAAGAGACAAGGGAGGACAAGGGAGCCTGGCATGCTAAGGGTCTAGGGGTCACGAAGAGTTGGACACGACTTAGAAATTGTAGGACATTATTTCAATGAAATCTAGCAGAGTTCAACTCAAAGATAAATGATTGCCATCCCAATCTTCCTCTAATAACAGTACAAGAATAATAAGTATGTGAGTTTCTGCTTGCTGATCAACCTCAAAAAAGCAGTCGATCATTTTGAAGGTGTATATTTTTTTTTACTTTTCTCAATATCCAGCTTTTACATCTGTATATTACTACTAGGAAAACTATTTTGACTTTTTTCCTTGTAATTGAATATCATATTATTTTTCATATCATTTTTCATATTGTATCTGAATTTGTCATTGCCTTTCTCTATTTTATTAAGTTTATTTTTGTAGCCCGAAGCCCTGAAAGCACAACATGTCCATTGGACTATACTCCCACAATCACCTCTCCAATTTCAGTCATCTACTACAATGTTCCAAAGCACTTATTACCTGAAGCCAGATCAAAATGTGAATTGTAATGTTTCAAAATAACAATTTCTTAAACTACTGCCTAAAATTGGAATACTTTGTTTAGAATGTTTCTCCAAAGCAAAATTATAGGAAATTGACTGACACTTAAAGTAAGGGACTACTTATTGTCTAAATACATTTGCAGAATTGTAATATTGACCTCTAAAATCCTCAATTACTTGATCAAGCAAAAGTTAGTACTGGAAAGATATGCATTAGAACATATCCCAGCAATTAAGAGCATTTTAATATAGTATTTAATTTTAGCATATCTGGAGGTTCCCAATTTTTAAATAAGCCATTTTAAAGGATATAATTTATTTTTAAAAATTATTAACAGCATTAAATTTGATAATTACATATATTATATTACATTATAATACTATCTGCAACCCAGCTGCTACATTTATAGCCACCCAACTATCTTATCCTGGCTCTGATGAACAAATGAAAAGACCCCTAACAATGAAATTAAGCTACACTTGTATCTGAGCAAGTATATTGGTTCATACAAGAGATTTACAGAGAATCAATAAAAATAAATCAAAATACTGCTCAGAGGGAGATAATTTGATTTTGCTTATTTTAGTCTCCTTCACAAGATTTTGGGTACAGTTTAATTATTGTTTTTAAATTGAGCTGCATTATAAATATTCAAAATGTATTATTAACTTAGAAACTGAATTTAAAGTATGAAAAGCTAATTAAAAACTCAGTCCTAGATAATTTAAATTTCTTTTAATATTCAATTATACATTAGATTAAATCCTAGTGTTGCTTACTTACAATTGTAATTCATAACTATACTTAGAATCATTACAGAGTTACTGCTACCCAGCTAAAGGACATGACAATGAAAACATTATTGTATTCAAACAATTATATTTTAATATATTAAAATCGCTGTCCACTGAAAAAATATTTAGTACTTAGAACACTGGAAGGAATGCTTTTATTAAAGTGATTAAGTCATGAAAAGTTGTACAAAAATCATGAAAATGTTTCCACTTGTAGCACTTTACCATATATTTCATACTCATGATCTAAAGGCAGTATCAACACATTTGTTTATTTTTTTTCTTTGTAGACAACCAGTGTGGTTAAGTTATAAACCATTTTCAAGGACCTCAGAAAAAAGTGGGCAAAATTACTTGTCAGGTTGCTTTTACCCAACTCATATAACAACAAACTATTGATGTATTTAAACTCTAAGGAATATGTTAAAAATATATATTTTTAGGATGGAAAAAGTAATGTTGACAAACTGCTGTAATTAAAGGAAAGAACTAATCCGGTTTGTTTCCACATGGAAACCACTTATTGACTTTATGCTTAAAACAGGAAAAAGGAAAGTCTGATTTTAGGTTTTGACCATTTTTTATAAAAATGGCTAATAATCATTAAATACCTAAAGCAAAAAGTTGTGGATGTTAACCGTATTCTGTATTCTACCACACCAAAAAAAGTTGGAACATGCTGTTTTTTCTTTCTTTTACGTTGCACCTCCTCGCTTTATCTTTCCCTATCCCTTTATGATCTTGTCTCTTGTATTTTATACAATAAACTTCAATCAAAATGTATTTTTAAATCAGATTACAATCTTTGCATATTATTTTCAATACAAATAATCTGAAATATCCCTTACCTGCATACATGTAGAATATATTCATCAAACCCTATTGTAAAAGAACTCTATTAAATTACTTCTAAAACTTTATATAAACTAAGTGTTTCTGAAAATATTTTTGAATTTGTAAAGCAAATAACTATGCCAACAATCCAATGTGTAGGATTGTTTTAATATATAACACTAATTTAATTTATCCAATTTATAAAAATCCACTATATAGTAAGTGACAATATAACCCTATTCTTAACTTTTCTACAACCCTAAATATTTGAATATAGATGAGGAAAAAACCCTTCAGGATTGAATGGAGGATTTGATGCCAAGACTTACAAGCTACAATATTCAGTCAACTAGACTACTGAATGTCCAGGTCCATATGAAAACATAGTTTCCTGAAAGCTATGAAATAGCATGTTAACGTTTACCTGTTTTCAAGTGTTTGTAAACTGCCCAGAATTGTCTCTAGACAAGATGGGCAGCACATAATTTAAATAAATAAATGAAATCTCCAGGTAGGAATATTTCACAACTATGATTTTATTTATACTTCTAAGGTAAACCTAAATAAAAAGTTAATATTTTCAAGGAAGACTGCAATAGCAAAATATCTAGCATTATGGCACTGAAACCATATTCAAGTTCCTAAATCCTAAAATCTTTTAAACTTCTAAGATTCATGCCTTCATGCTCCTTTCCTGTTTATTTTTTTACCTCTTTTCTTTTCCTTTCCATACATGCTCCCATACATCTCTACGCTGGGAGAAAAAAAACAGTTGTTTACACAAACAAGGAAAATCGTCTAAGTTACTTGAGTAAATTCAATTTAGCTTAAGTGATCCACTACTATTGGGAAGTCCACTAATTTACAGAATCCCAAGCAAAGTCTACCCTCTTAATTAACTCAGAATTGCGGGCTTTACATGATATTTTACAATAATCTTAAATAAAAACTAAGATATATTTTAAAATACTTTAGATTTAACCATTTCTAAGAATAAATTAGCAAAAGTTTAGATTGCCAATAAGAATTAATAAAATGAAGTATATGTACAATGTGTCCAATTTTCAGATTAACAGTAACGAACTGCCCTTTTGACATACATATAAACTTGAGTTGAAAAATTGCTTAAGCATAAAACACCATAAATGCTTTAATAAAGCAATAAGTAGGGTTTAAAAATAGTAGTTAAAAGTGCTACTGAAAAATTTAAGAAAATCTAGTAAGAAAAAAAACCCTATCTAGATCACTGTGTACAATATAGAATACTGCCATGTACTGTACCTACACATTAAAGCAAGCCTAAAGATTAAAAGGGCTCTGTAAAGTTCTCTTTACTTCCAAACAGTTACAGCAGCAGGCCGAACCAATAAGGTAAGAGCCCATGTAATGGATTTATCAGATTTATCTCATATACAAAGCAGTCAGCAAGTGTGTAGCCAGCTGTCATATTAAAAAATATGAGATCCTTTGTGCTCTGAGCTTGGTTGTTTTCTTGTAGACATTTGCTAGTACTGATGGCATTATCTAGTTTGGTAATGAACAAACTGCAAGAAAATAGCCAAGCTCAGAAAACACCAAGAACCCAACAGTTCAACCCTGTGCTACAAATATTTTCTTCTATTGATAGTAAAAAATATCAGAAATGTGTCCCCAAATAATGGTTAGTATGCTTTTTGAACTGTCTACATTTGTAAAAAGCTTTTCAGATAGCCAATGTATTTTTATGTATTGGTTAGTTTTAGATTTAATGTGCTAATATAGCTTGCTACTCGATTTAGCTAATTGTCAAAAGAATTCTATAAAAGTAGTAACCTAAACATACTTAACATATATACACAAAATAAGATAAAGATTTCAAAGAAAATACTGCAACTTGCGAGATCATGTTTCTTAAAAATAAAAAGCCAATAATCTGATTATGATAAAGGAGAAAATAAAAGTACCATGAAAAGAACTATTAAAAAAAACCTATTTCATTCTTATGCAGTGTATATGTATTTTATGTAGTGTTGTGCCATGCTGAAATGATGAGACAAAATTATTTAAATATTAAAATCAAAGTTGAATCAAAGGTTAAAGGAAACTCACCACCATCCCTCTCTCTAACTCTATGAGTATGAATGGTTTTAGCTTTATTGTGTCCACTATTGTCACTGTATTTGTTTTCAGGACTATCGGATCGCCGCAACATTTTATTTGGCGGTGAAGGGTCTGTGGCGTCTCGCATCTTGTCATGCCGATGATCACCACCACTGGGGTGACTCTTTGATGTGTACTTAAGAGCCTGTAAGAAATTTAAAAAAATGTTTAAGTGTGGTATTATACCTAGAATTTACAATGATTTTTAAGATAGTAGCTGACATTTAAAGTATATAGGTAGGCATATTCTAGATTACTATTATTCTTGGACACAATCTCTATGCTATATCACCAACAGTTTTTCAAACAACTCAATTCAAAACAGTTCAAAAATAGTTTGTGTTGCAGCTGTCCAAAGCAATCTGCAGATCTACTTAAGTTATCCAGAATGTGACCCAATACAGATTCTGGATGTTTTATTTTTATTTTCTATTAATCAATTCTATCACTGATTAGTGGAATCTATTAAAAATAAAGCATTTAAAATTCTGACTTAGTTAAAATAGACAGTGACACCTTAAGTCCACAAATTTTTCAAACATGGATGTAATATATTCGTGATCTTCCCCTTAATACATAACCAGAGTTTAACAAATAACTGTTCTTTTTATAACTCTGAGATGATTCTGTGATGAGGCATTTCATGATGATACTTTGTCTCTATCTAAAACTTTTTTTTATAATTTATCCAAGAATTTAATTTTAAGTATTTTTGCTTAATTTTAATCAATCTCATTTATGAAGACAGCAATTAGGTATTTTGCAAACAGAGGTTATTCAGAGACTACAAATTTAATAAATTCTCAGACTATGTGTAGATAGGTACAGAGCAACTGCTACACCTGTACTTTCATAGCAAAATCACTTTGTGCTGTATTGAATGCAACCTAGAAGCAGCTTTAGTTAACAGCTCTTCATTGCAATTGTTTTGCCTAGTGGATGTTTACACAGGTTAGGTTGTTATTTAGTACAGCATCCAAATATTAAGCTTGCCTTGATACTTGATATGACTTTGAAGAGTCATATTATTATTTTCATCCTATTCTTTGGTGGAGCAAAACCGTGGGTCAGAAAAAGGTACAAACCAAAGTTGTGGCACACTCCCCCAGGAGTCTCCAACAATCTGCCCGAATTCCTCCACTTCCACACACCCCACCCCCAATTTGCAAGCTCTTTTATGAATAGGATTGAAGAACTAGAATTCCCCACGGCCTTATTTCCATCACACACCCCCACCCCCCACGCGCTAAGGGTCAGGGGCCCAGGGTCCTTTATTGTCTTAGGGAAGAGTTCCTATAAACAGCTGCCCTGCAAATTAGACTCCCCCGGTTTCCTACGGAGGGGGAAGAGAAAAAAAACAAAAACAAAGCCTTCCTCCCGCCCCGCATTGGGCCTAGGCTCCGTTTCCTTGCCCCGCCAGGCCTTCGCCGCTGCCTCCCTCAGACGCGCCGCGCTTGGCGAAGGAAACCAGCCGCAGCCGCCCCCTCCTCCTCCTTCCCCCACCCGCCTCGGCCGGCCGGCCGCGCGCGGAGCGAAGGGAAAGGGAAGGGGCGGCTCGCGTGCGGCCTTGCAGCGGCGGCCGAAGCCTGCGCTCGAGTACTTTAACTCGCCCTCCCACACTTTAGTTGTTGCCGCCGCAGGGCCTCTCAATGTGGGGACTGCGGCGGGCGAATAAGTCGGTACCTGGTAGGGCTGCGAGTCCCCCTTGCGGTCGTGACAGCTGGAAGAGAAAAAGAGAGAGGGACAGAAACGCAGCGTTAACGAGCGACCGTTACTGGCGGTTGGCATCGAGGGGCGGGGGGAGAACGACATAGGCGCAGTCGGGGAGGGCGGGACGCGAAAGGGTATTTACCCATCATTGAGTCTTTGCTGTTTCCTCGCATACATTACCATCAATGCCCGGCCTGTGAGAGAGAGACTGAGGGGACCAGGAGGGCGCGGCCGGGCCACGGGCGCCGCCGAGGGGGGAAGGGGAAGCAGCGCTCCGACCGGGGACGGGGAAGAGGAGGGGAAGGGAGGGAGGAGAGGCGGCTCAGGCAGTTCGGCTGTGAGAGGAAGCAGCGCTCACGGGCCCATCTCCTCTCCACACCCGGCTGTGAGAGGAGAGGCTGCGCCGCAAATCACGCACAGAGAGGAGCGCGGAAGACGACGACGTCCCCGCCGCCCCCGCGGTCCGCCTTCGCTCGCCCGCCGCCGCTGCCTCCCCCCTCCCTCAGCCACTGCTCCCAACACTACCGCCGTCCGATTACATCCGGGAAACTGGGACGCCACCGCCTTCGCTTACCGTCGGCTGCGGTCGGCTCTTTCCGACCAAACTCCCCCCCCACACACACACACTATGGTTTTTTTTTAATATCAACCTTCCTCTTTCTTAGGCCTAAGCCCCTCCTACCTCCCCTCACAGGTTCTGAGAGCCTCTCTTCCGAGAGCCATCGGCCGTTTCCGTTCAATGCCGGAAATCCCTTGATGTGGAAGGGAAAGCCTGAGCGCTCGGCTCTCAATTTAAGACTTGGCACCTTCGGGAAACATCGGAGGTTTCCGTCAAGCCGATGGCACGCCTTTGGATGAGATCTCGGGTTTTCCCGGCGCTAGTTTAGTTTACTTTACTTTACTTTACTTCATTGTCAATGCACCTCATACAACGCAATTAAATACCATCTTCAGCGTACATTATGATTATGAAAATAAACATAAACACACATCCTTCACGTTCTATCAATTGATGTTTCATAGGTGTTTCTTCTCCCTTGGTCTCCCTATCTGCTGCTCTTTCGGTTGTTTCCGTAAACGAGACGGAGAACGTGTCCGATCGGCACGTAAGTCTTGTAAAAGCTACTCCCTAAAATGCTCCCAGGTGCTGCGAACATCCTTGGCCACTGATTGGCTGAGGCCTTTCCGCCCATTCGCTCCCTCGACTTTAAATGCGTTGCCTGCGGGAAGCAGATGTTGGGAGTTTGGAGTTCATTGCAGTTTGGCTGAAGACGCGAAGCGGTAACGCGTTTGGTAAGAGCTTGACTTTATTTTCTCACTATAACCCAGGACCTTTCCGTACTAAACTCTCACTAAACTTTGTTTGCAGCCTCTGAGAAAATCGCCTGTAGAACGAGATTTAAACGGAGCCTGAAAAGGATTCAGCGCAGCCCCGTTCGAAAAGTAAGTGCTGTGCATTTGCAGCAACCTGTTTTGTGGGGGGGAGCGGGCGTAAAACTTGGCGAGCTTTTCGTACATGTGGACTGCAACTCTCGTCGTCCTGAGCCGCTTTATGCCCCTGCAAGGCAGGAGTTTTACTCCAAGGAGTTTTTTTTTTTTCCCCCACGCACGGGATATATTTCATGCACCGGAGCGTCTGAATTTTTAGCGGGGTTACTGACGAGACGCCCACAAGGCGCTGGACGCCGGCAGCCCCGCACACAAGCCGTGGGGAGAGGATGAACGCTCACGTGCACCTGGCTGCGTACCGCTTGTTGGTTTGCTTTGGGAAAGGGCGGTGGTAGTGGGAGGGGCAGTGGTATATTAACCATTAAGCAAACTAAGCACGTTCTTGGGGCACCAGGCCCAAAGGGGCCACCGCAAAGTTGAGAATATGGCTTAGTTTGTACAGTTGGTACGGTGGGGGGGCACCGGTGAGCTTTAATCCGCCGCTAGGTAAAAGCAAAAACTCGGCGTCCTTCATTTTAAGCAGTGCGCAGGCGCGGAGGTGAAAGTTGGGTCTGGCGCCGGAGCTCCTCCCGGCTCCTCCCGAGGTGCCCGGTGGCCATGTCGAGGGAGCCTCTGCAGCGCCCGAGGCTGGAAACTAAGCTCTTCTGGATGCGGGGCGTTCTGGACCCAAGGGCAAGGAGGCTCGGCCTTGTCGGGGTTTGCAGCTGACGGAAAAAGCGCTCTTGCCTTTTCTGCTGTCTTGGCGGAAGCGAGAAGGAGACGGGGCAGCTGTGGACCCTTCCTCACGTCAATGGCCAGAAAAGGGCGGCGGCGGCGGCGGTGGGGTGGGGGAGGCGGGTTGTGACATCTCTCGGCCCTGAACTTGCCAAATTGGTTACACTTTCCAAACCAAAATTGGTTTGTTTTTTCCTGGTTTGTTTCTCCTTGCCTCAAATATAGAAAAATAGGCAAAATTAAAAGTGTCTCCTCTGGGTGGAAGATTCAGTAATGACATGGCAAAAACATACAGGTAGTCAGCTACTTACAACAAACAGATTGTTCAATGGTGGTTTAAAGTTACAATAGCCCTGGGGGGGAAGGGGGGGGGCTTATTAACTATCACACAAACAGTCTCAGATACACATATATACCACATACACAGGTTTCAAACAATATCTGTTTTCCAGAGATTTGAGGATATAATAGCTTGTATAAAGCTACAGAACAGCTTGGTGGCTCTTATAAATTTGCAAAGATGGGCGATTCCATAAAACATCTGCTTTATGAGGCTGGAGGCCAAGTAAGGGGAGAAATGTTTCTTCTCATTGCTTTGACTGTTTATGTCAACAAGCACTTAATTCTACACTCATGCAAAAACTTACACTTAGTAACTATTCAGATTGCAGACAATATGAATTGCTAAATTAATGTGGAAACACCTTGGATGTCATATTTAAAGTAGAAATGGGATACCTGGAAATTTCTAAAACTGGTTTCATCCATCACCTTTTAATTCAGTTTGTCTTCACGTTAAACCATATGTGTACAATGTAGGATTACTAAACTAGCCATTTTTCTTTCTTCCTTAAATGAATGTAGGAAATTGGTGATATAGCCAGTAGAAGAAAGGACCCTTGTCTGTTGAGGATAAAGTCAGCAGGATGATTCAACAGGCAGCCAATATCCAGTGCTCTAGTAATGAACTTGTGGATTATATGGAAGAGCTGTATATTCAGAAAAGAGAAGTAGACAAGCAAATTGAAAAGTTAATAAACAACAAGGCTAAGGTTCAGAATGAAATTGAGATGTTAACCCAACAAATGGAAAATATATGTGGAAGTTTAGCTTGGAAAAAGGCTGTACAAAAGGAGCTTGATGCCATTCTTGTTGATGGACTGTACACCTATGACAAGATTTTGGAGAGTTCTAAAATGCTACTAAATGCTTTGAAAGCAGAAATTGAGAATGTAGACAAAATGATAGAATGGAAAATGCAATACTGTGAACCATACTCAAACTAAACCAATGTTAATGAATTATTTAAGAAATGCCATATTTTTTTGTTTTTCTATTCACTTTATTAAGTGATCTTATTAATGGGTAAGAAAAGTTGTTCTCAAATAAGTAGAAATAAAGCATCTGAAAATGAAAAAGCACTCCAGCCTAAGTTCTAGAATTGTCACATAAAAAAGTGGGGACCAAATGTTTTGCTTTAGTTCAAATGAGATGTTAAAATAAGATGTAATTTAGATGATAATGCCATGGATTACTTCATTAAAGAAAAGCAGTTTGGGGGAAACATATTACTGTGGTCAGCAATACCCAACCCAGGTTTTGGAAGGGAAAGCAACATGTAATGTAGAAATGTTTGTAGAATTGGTTTTGAGGGATATCACTGCCAGAATTTTTCCTCTTATTCCTCTAGAAGAGGCAAGGCATTTAACTCCTTAATTTCCCTTTAAGTCTTACACCCCTGTTCCGAGTAAATATGCAGAGGTGTAAATTGAAAATGTAAAGTGGGAGAGAAATCCATTTTTCTCTTTCCACATATCTTATCTCTGGTGGATCACTGCTGACTTTTTGTTCTGTGAAGGATATGCCCAAATGCTGACTAGGTTGCTAAAGAAGGCTTAACAAAGTGAGAGGATTGCGAAAGTAACTGTGACATTAAAATTTGTAAGCCATGGTTAACGGTTTACTGTAACATGCGAATATAGCCAATGCCTGGATGTGCAACAGTTTAATAAAGTATTCATTACATGTATATCTCATCTTTATTTTATTCAAGGCCTATTCAGCCTGCTTTTGTATCTACTGGAGGACTAAAACTCCAAATCACTGTTTCTAGTTCAGTATCTTGACCTCCCACACCAGACCAACCTTTTTGCTCTCAAAACATCAACTTGCTATATACAGTAGATAAAATGAACCAATTGGATAACTTTATTTTATTTTCAATTTCTAAAACTGCTAACAAAATGCTAGTAACACATAAGTGAAAAACCTCAGATGCCAATCTGAAAATGCTTGGTTGAACTGGCTTTTAGGGTAAAATGAAAGCACTGAATCTTTAGGATTTAATTTGTCAGTTTCACTCATTGTGTTTTATAAAACTAATATGATAATCACTGGTATTTGAAAAAAGGTACAAAAATTTGGTCATTTATTTACTGTCAACACAATCTCAGAATACGCAGCTTATATAAATAAGAGTAGGAATAAAATGTCCTTATTCGTAAGTACAGGTGAAACTCGAAAAATTAGAATATTGTGCAAAAGTTCATTTATTTCAGTAATGAAACTTAAAAGGTAAAACTAATATGAGATAGACTCATTACATGCAAAGCAAGATAGTTCAAGCCGTGATTTGTCATAATTGAGATGAATATGGCTTACAGCTCATGAAAACCCCAAATCCACAATCTCAGAAAATTAGAATACTGTGAAAAGGTTCAATATTCAAGGCTCAGAGTGTCCCACTCTACTCAGCTAATTAAGCCATAACACCTGCAAAGGATTCCTGAGCCTTTAAATGGTCTCTCACTCTGGTTCAATAGGAAGCACAATCATGGGAAAGACTGCTGACCTGACAGTTGTGCAGTAAAACATGGACACCCTCCGAAGGGACAGCCTCAAAAGGTAATTGCAAAAGAAGTTGGATATTCCCAAAGTGCTGTATCAAAGCACAGTAATAGAAAGTTATGTGGAAGGGAAAAGTGTGGGGAAAAAACATGCACAAGCAGCAGGGATGACCACACCCTGGAGAGGATTGTCAGGAAAAGGCCATTCAAAAGTGTTGGGGACTTTCACAAGGAGTGGACTGAGGCTGGAGTCCGTGCATCAAGAGCCACCACACACAGACAGATCCTGGACATGGGCTTCAAATGTCGTATTCCTCTTGTCAAGCCGCTCCTGAACAACAAACAACATCAGAAGCGTCTTACCCGGGCTAAAGAAAAACAGACCTGGTCTGTTGCTCAGTGGTCCTCTTTTCTGATGCAACTTTTGCATCTCATTTGGAAACCAAGGACCTAGAGTCTGGAGGAAGAGTGGAGAGGCACACACTGCAAGATGCTTGAAGTCCAGTGTAAAGTTTCCACAGTCTTTGTTGATTTGGGGAGCCATGTCATCTGCTGGTGTTGGTCCACTGTGCTTCATTAAGTCCAGGATCAATGCAGCCGTCTACCAGGAGATTTTGGAGCACTTCATGCTTCCTTCTGCAGACGAGCTTTATGGGGCTGCTGATTTCATTTTCCAGCAGGACTTGGCACCTGCCCACACTGCCAAAAGCACCAAAACCCGGTTCAATGACCGTGGGATTACTGTGCTTGATTGGCCAGCAAACTCGCCTGACCTGAACCCCATAGAAAATCTATGGGGCATTGCCAAGAGAAAAATGAGACACATGAAACTGAACAATGCAGAAGAGCTGAAGGCCGCTATTGAAGCATCCCGGTCTTCCATAACACCTCAGCAGTGCCACAGGCTGATAGCTTCCATGCCACACTGGATTGAGGCAGTAATTGATGCAAAAGGGGCCCAAACCAAGTACTGAGTACATATTCATGCTTATACTTTTCAGAGGTCCGATATTGTTCTATGTACAATCCTTGTTTTATTGATTGCATGCAGTATTCTAATTTTCTGCGATTGTAGATTTGGGGTTTTCATGAGCTGTAAGCCATAATCATCACAATTATGACAAATCACGGCTTGAACTACCTTGCTTTGCATGTAATGAGTCTATCTCTTATATTAGTTTTACCTTTTAAGTTTCATTACTGAAATAAATGAACTTTTGCACGATATTCTAATTTTTCGAGTTTCACCTGTATTCTGGTTATTCTCTCCTGGAACTTTGAAAAATTGGGTTAACAATTTTATTAACAAAACAAGGTTAAGCAGAAGTTGCTGCATTTTATTATGGCAGATGTTAAACATCCCTAGAACAACCGGAAAGAAAAATGCATACAACTCCAGTTTTCTCACTTCTTGAAAAGAATAGGTTATAAATGCCTATGTCCCATCACAGCTCTTTTCAAATGTTTTGGTCTGTATATGTTTAATTGGTAATAGAGATACTAGATTCAAAAAAAGAAAGATCATTTCAACAGACATGATTGGCAGTTCTGCTATTCACTGCTTGGGGTGATGTCCACATAGTATTCATGGTGTCTACTTTTAGATTGGAAGGGATTATATTGCAGTCATAGATTGTAAATATTTTTTCTTTCACAATCTTTTTCTTTGTACATAAGAAAGTACATACAATTTGTTTAGAACAGATTTATGTGCACTTTGTGGTAAAAAGAACAGATTGCAATTTAGAATTTAAAAAACATTGGCATAAATAATTTAAAATTTAAAAAACCCAATTATTGTAAGTGACAGCTGGAATCAGCTTTAGAAATAGCTACTGTAGCTTATCCTGCAAAAGATGCAGGTGTTTTAATACTCCAAAGAGAGGTACTTTCATAGTCCCACAGATTACAAAAACGTCACGTTTTATGCAGACCTGGTACATTCCTGGTACCTGGTGAATAATACAGGATAAGGCTCTTTCCTCCCAGGCAGATCTTGGTGTATCTGCAGAAAAGCTTTTTCTACAAAAGTAGGTTCTTTTAGGATATACATTGATCACTGGAAACAATTCTGCGTATTTGCTTATATGTCCATATACTATTGTTGCATCTAATTGCTTCACGATTTTTAATATCCAGAAAACCAAGTAGTTCTTAAAGTTTTATATGTTTTTCTGCAAATTTCCACATAGCATGTGATTTTTTTTAAAATAAAAATCTACTTTAATATGATACCTTTTGAAAGATACAAATTGGCTCTATTCTTTTAAAGTTATCACATTTTCCCAACTACCATATATTAATTTTTCTAAAGTTTTCTTGCTCAGGAATTAATAGGCTCTGTTTTTTGCTTCCTCACATGCAGGACTAACATGGTGGATTATGGAACTTCAAAGAGGCCTTTTTTAAAAAATGCTAGCCTCAACCTCTGCATTATAAAATTTGTTAGGATATGAAAAGAAAATGTAACAGGGAAGTACAATGTACTGAAATGTATAAGACCTTGAAACATGACCTTGAACAGATGTTAACTTGAATAATGAGTATCCAACAGAAAGATAATAAATGATCTTTCTGTCTAATAACTATTTTCTGAAAAAATCCAGAATCATTAAGAAATTTTGTGGATGAATAATCCCAGTCGTACAGATTTTAATATCCCCACATTGTTTCAATGTTTGTGTCTATGTTATGAAACAGAAAAAGATCAAGTGGGTGCAATCCTGTTTAGAGTGAAAAACAAAAGGGTACATGTTTACCAAATACATACTCCTGGCAGAGGAAGAGATGGAAGGTCCTAAATTTATTCCCAGTGGTAGAGAACTCTCATGATGAAATGTAGGTATATTAGGGCAGTTCTCTGCTGATCTTCCAAAAACAAAAATTGGTTAGTACTTGGATGGGATGCTATTAGGAAATCCCTTGATTTTAGCCACGTGGGGAAGTTATCAGAAAAAGGCAGTAATAAAATATTTTGCTTTAGATTCCAACCAGCCCCTATCCATTTTCCTGAAATCACTAGATATTGAGACCCTTATTTTTAAAAAGCCAAAAGGCTTTGCATCTTCTAGGCAATGCTTTTCAAACTTGGCAATTTTGGATGTGTGGACTTCAACTTCCAGAATTCCCCAGCCAGCATGCTAGGCCTTTGGCTATCTCCTGCTTTGCTCTCCAATGTTAATGGGACATGTACCCAGGCCGTATAGCCTATATAGGGAGAGGACAAAGTTGTTCTCTCAATGTATCTTTTCCTCAACTGGAGAAGGAAGCAGTGAGACTAGGAAGATATATAGCAGGATCAGAAGGTAAGATGCTCCCAATCAAGAAAATTCTGAATCTGGCAGCTGGGATGTCCCAGCGTAGGGCAGTCAGCCTCTAGAGATGAAAAGTGCCAGCTAATGATTGCATAACATTGTTTGGGAATTATAGCAGTTGCAATCTTGAGATCTATGTTAGAATATTGATTTATAAAAATGGAACATCTGTGGCCCTGATGCCCTGCGTACATCTATCTT
Source organism: Pseudonaja textilis (assembly GCF_049901715.1). Taxonomy (NCBI): domain Eukaryota; kingdom Metazoa; phylum Chordata; class Lepidosauria; order Squamata; family Elapidae; genus Pseudonaja; species Pseudonaja textilis. The sequence continues at coordinate 18,669,706 of NC_142008.1, forward strand.
AGTCATTGAAATGACATGTTCAGGACCAGCCCATTCCAGCCATGTTGAACCTCAACACCCTGTTTATTTACTTATATTCTGCTTTTATTATTTTTATAAATAACTCAAAAGAGACAAACACAATAGTCCATCCTCCTATTTTTAACACTATGGGATACGCTTAACAAGCAATATTGATTTAGGGTGAGAGTAGTGACTATTCAATACTAATGACTTGTAAGGAAAAATGAAAGAAGAGATAAAGGAGATGTTAAACAAGAGACACATGACCGTAACATTTTCCCAATGAAATGAATGAATGCTTAGTTATACCTCCAGCATTTTGTATACTGTACTGCTGCCTCAGAATCAACAGAAAGGCAAGTTCATTATGAAATCCCAAGCCTTTCTCCTCAAAGTTGACACGTGTGAGGGCAGCTCATAGACTCCAATGCTCAGCACTGCTGAAGTCTACTGTTTCTTTTTCCCCTCTCATATATCAAACTAAATTTCTCTGACGGTTGCTGCAGTCCAGATCTTACTGGCTTACAGACAAGGATCTGAAGGAAGGAAACAGAATCACAAGAATTGCTTCTCTGAAAAACAGAAGAGCCAGGGAAAAATCAAACCTGTATCATAGTATTGGAGTTTCATGTTTTTAGTGATTGTAATTAGTCCCTAGGATATTGTTCAATTAACTTACCGATGTTAAAATATGGAAGAGAGTTTTTTTTGTTGTTAGAAGACATGTGAGACCAAGTTAGGGAGAGACTGCATGGAGAAAAGCTAGCTATGTGCTCACTAAGTGTCAACACAATACAGATAGTCTTCGACTTACAACTTTGTATAGCGACCATTCGAAGCACTGAAAAAACTTAAATCCATTTTTCACACTTGCGACTTTTGCAATATCTCCATGGTCACATGATCAAAATTAAGCTGCTTGGCAACTGACTCATATTTATGATGGTTGCAGTGCCCTAGGGTCATGTGGGCATCTTTTGTGACCTTCTGATAAAGTCAATGGGGAATCCAACAACCGTGTTGCTAACTTAACAACTAATTCACTTACACCTACTGGACAAGAAGCAAGAAAGGTTGTAAAATGGGGCAAAATTCACTTAACAAATGTCTCATTTAGCAACAGAAATGTTGGGTTCAATTGTGGATTACCTGTATTTTCCTCCATTCTAGTCTCCTCCAGAAATGTTGATCTACAATTCTCAGCCATTCCCGAGAATTACATTTATAACTACATTTGTTCCAAGCAATCTTTAACTTGTATGCACATAACATGCTAAGCCAGAAGGCATGTGGATAGCCTCCATTTTGGATTTGCAAAAGCAAGAGATAACATCTATGTCAAGCGCAGGTTTGTACACATTCAAAACTGTCACCACCTTAGTTTTCAGAAGAACTTCCAACACTGATTAATAGGCTGGAGGTTATGAGTAAAAAATGATACTGGTGCCTGCATTCTCTTTAATATTTTCCCGGGGTTTAATCTTCTCATGTAATGCTGAACCTACATGAATATTATATGGTAGTCTATTAAAAGATAAGGCAGACCAAAATGTAAGGGAACACACCTATTGGGCAAGAAGCAATTAAAGATTAACACTCCACTACTGGAGTCAGTAGATAGAAAGCTGAAGGAATATGGAAGCAGATGAGTCTCTTGTCTTAGCTGACAGAAATCCAGACCCTTGCAGCGTAGCAAAGATTGCTCTGCATCACATTTCATTATTTGTGTTTGTGTGATGCATGGTTTGGGTGACCTCTGTGAGTTATCCCATTAAAAGAGCTTATAAATGGCATATGAGATAATTAGGTTTAGCTCTTGGATGGTAATATTCTTATGTTCATTCTCTGTTCACATGTGTTTATAATCAAACAACATTTCTAAACAAACATGATGATGTATGCCAACTATCAGTGGTGGGATTCAAAAAATTTTTACAACCGGTTCTGTGGGTGTGGCTTGGTGGGCATAGCTTGATGGGTGTGGCAGGGGAAGAATACCATAAAATCGCCATTCTCACCCCACTCCAGGGGAAGGATATTGTAAAATCCCCATCCTCTCCCCATCCCACTAACCAGCTTTCCAGCTCTGTTCTGTGCAGGGCAACAAAAGAAGACCTAGATGATCAGCTGGGACTTGGAAGTAGAGAATAGATGGGGCCAGTCAGAGGTGGTATTCACTGGTTCTCTGAACTATTCAAAATTTCTGCTACTGGTTCTCCAGAACTGGTCAGAACCTGCTGAATATCACCTCTGAACTGTGTATATGTTGAAGATTCATAAGATTCATAGTTTATTAAACCATGGTTTATTAAATACACTATAATAGTTTACACTGTGATTGCCACGAATTGTGAGTCCTACCCCATATTAAGCTGTCAACTTTAGGTTACAAAACACAAAGCCTGGCCATACAAATTCTGGGAATTGAAGTCAATAAAACTTAACTGTTGTCAAGTTTGAAAAACATGACCTTAGAGCAATTGGTGAAATCACCCACAAAATAAAAGTGGGGGATAAATTCTAAACTTGCTAGGATGTGCAGTGGCAAGACCAAAACTAATTTCCTCTCCAACTTTATCTCACTGTGCTTTACAAATCTGAGTATTTTGTCTTCTTCCAAAAACAGATTCAAACTGAGAATAAAATTGGCCAAAGGATTACAATCAAATGCCTTACGGATGTGAGCGCTCCTACTCCATTTTTGCAAAGAACCCAAAAGCAATTTGGGTGGGGGGAAAGGATAATAGATATTTTGTATCTTTTTTTTAGTAAAAAGTGATGTCACATCACAAATTTGCCCATGGTTTTCTCAATGAACTCAATTTTCTGAGTTTGCAAGGCACATTGGGCTGTCACCTAACCACATGCATTATCTGACTGCATTGAAGCAGTTGGTTTTGTAGTCCAGTGTGGCATGAAACCATAGCCAGACGAAGACAATTTTGTGGATTCTCATGTTGTATACAAAAGCATTCTCCATTATTAGCCCCAAACAGCCACCCATTCAGCTTCCATCAATTATCCTGATTTTTAAAGTTAAGGATATCTCCAGACAGAAATTGGCTTTGTCCTTCTTCATCCATGCAACAACAGCTTCAACCTAGAACCGTTAAAATAAAAGGCACAAAGAATGTCCTTCCTGGGTCAACTCTGGAAGTTCAGACCACCCAGGAGCTATTGATACAGTTTTACAGAGGAATTATGGAGTCTGTCATTTGTAGTTCTATAACTGTAGATACTGCTGCCGAATCAAAACGTTTCAGGATCTCTTAAATATTTCCATTGGAGCAGCAGCAACATTGACTGCCTCAGCTTGGGAAACCCTCCAGAAGCCTCATAATATCATAGGGAAATGATAGTAATCCCAGATTGATGTACCTGTTATGCGTGGATGGGGCCTTAGGCAGGGGTGGTATTCATTTTTTTTAACAACCAGTTCTGCGGTCATGGCTTAGTTGTGGGCATGGCTTGGCAGTCATGTGACATGCATAACTGCACACACACACACACACACACACACACACACACACACACAGAGTGGGCATGGCTTGGTGGTCATGTGACTGGCTGGGCATGGCCAACTCAACATCACTTACATTGAGGCATGCATCTCCTCACCTGGCCTCTCATGACTGGGGATGCTGCAACAGTTGTAAATGTGAAAAATGGTCATAAGTCACTTTTTTCAGTGCCATTGTAACTTTGAATGGTCACTCCACACAAGCAAAGTACCAGCAAAGAAAGGGAAAAAAACTCCAGAGAAGTTCCTGAGACAGGAAGTCTAGTCCTGCCAAGAATGTAATAAGGGTTCACGGAGAGGCAGTTTCTGTAAGCCACACCAGAATGTTTCCTTCCTGCCTTCCTTACAGGATTAGGCCAATTATTTCTTCTAACAACCGGTTCTCTGAACTGCTTAGAAAGTTAACAACTGGCTCTAGCGAATAGGTGCGAACTGCACAAAGTGTGTGTTTGGGGCATGCGTGCATGCGAAGTGTGTGCAAGTGGGCCCACCAAGCCACGCACACTGAACCAGTAGTAAAAATATTTGAATCCCACCAGTGTTAGAAGCATAAATATAAAGATTCATGGTCAAGTTTGCACTCTACCTGAGGATGTTCTGTTCCCCTTTTTAAAAAAAATCTACCTGTCCTTATTCTGTGCCTTGTAAGCTTAACCTCAAATCTTCCTGTGAGACCTCTGATTTCCCACACATTTCTTTTAATGTTCCTTCTTCAATGCCAATTCCCTGAACTGGTCTAATTTACAAGCAATCACTTTCTTTGGGCTAAGAAGACACAGGCTTTTGAATGGTAACAATTGTACGGATGATTCATGCTGTGCTTGCTTCAAGTCAGTAGACAGTTTTGCTTTTCCTTACTTAATTTCCCCAACACCACTTTTTGAAGGATACAAAATAAATAGCTGCAGCTGCCTTTCAAAAATTTACTTGAGGCCTGACCTTCAGTCAGGGTCACAGCCACACTTCATTTTTTACATTTGACTTTCTACATAATCAAAACCAGATTTTCTCCTGAAAGCTTAACTCTTCTCTCTCTGGATTCTTCACCATCTCTTAACTACGTGGCTCCACGGTTTGGTATTCCTTCTATCCTGACAGTGAATAAGGTATTGAGAAATGCCAGTGAATAAGAAGGCTGATGTAAATAAAGAGAGGTGAGTATCATTTTAATGGTGGAAGTGCAGGGCATTCATCCATTTTTTGTTGTTGTTCCATTACTGTCAAGTCCCAAACACATGATAAATCTTCCAAACTGGGTTCTTTAGTTTCACAACTTTAGATAAAATCTTTCCATCTGCCCTGTTGTGGGATTGTTGAGGGGTGGGATTCTACTGGACAAGTGAATCAGATGTTAAATTTGCATCTGGTTCACAGAACCAGGATTTGAATTGACCGGATGGTCGCGCCCACCCTGCCCCACCCCTCCCAGGAGTCTTCACATGGCCCATTTTGATGCAGGTAAGTGCAGGGTCCATGTGGAGGTTCTGGGAGGGGGAAAAGCAGGCCTTCTGGAAGTCCAGAAATGAGCCCGATTCCAGCTTCCGGAGGGCCTCTGGAGCCCAGGGGAGAATGTTTTCACTCTCCCAGAGGCCCAAGGGAAGCTTTTGGACCCTTGGGAAGGTGAAAAACGGCCCTCCCAGAAGTTCCAGTAGATCATGCCCAACATGGCCATACCCACCTAGCACTGGGCAGCGAACCAGCTGACCCTGACTGTATGGCACTGAATGCTGGGCAGCAGCAACAGGGACCAAAAGCCAGTGGTGAATTAAGGCTCACTGGTGCCCTAAGCACAGACAAATATTGGTGCTCCCCTCCTGTACAATACTGTACAAATGAAGCCAAGCTTAGGCTACATAAAAGTTTCTCTGATGCCCCCTTCGGGCCTAGCACCCTAAGCATGTGCTTAGTCTACTTCAGGGGTCTGCAACCTTAAACACTCAAAGAGCCATTTGGACCCATTTCCCACAGAAAAGAAAACACAGGGAGACAATAATTTAACAACCAGTGTGACTGGGTGAGTAGGGCCGACTTGATGTCACTCATTCCCACTCAGTCACCTCCTGCTCTGAAATATGGAGTGAGTCTCCATCCCCCGCCATCATCCTTACCTTCTCAGGCCAGGCGAGGAGTGATGGGGAGGAGAGGGGCCAGCCAGTGGTGGGATCAGCTGACAGGGAGTGACAGCAAAGGGCCGAAAGAGTCACATGTGGCTCCAGAGCCGCAGGTTGCAGACCCCTGGTCTACTTAATGGTTAAAATACCACTGCTAAAAGCTATCTCCATGCCATGGAAATGCGAATGCTCCATTGGATATCAGGCAGCTTCTTGCCCACATCATAAATGATGCCATTCAACAACATTTTGGGGTGATTACAGAGATTACAGAGAAGATGAAAGAAGGCTGACTCCACTGGTATGGACACGTCTAGAAAGCAGCACTTAAGCCATGGCCAAGACTGCCTACCAACTAGGAGTCAATGGCCAGTGACCTTGCAGCCACCCAAAGCAGAGATGGCAAGACACCATCAACAAAGATATGCAAGCCGTGGGCCTGCCTGTCCTAGAGATGCAGCTGACTATGCAAAGTGGCATTCAATGATCTGAACAGCAGACCCTGCATCTGTGGGAATATGCTAAGAAGGAGGAAGAAGGAGGAGGAGGGGGGGAGGGAGACAAGAGGGAGGGGGAGGAGGAAGAGGAGGAGGAAGAGGAAACGGAAGAAGAAGAAGAGGAGGAGGAGGAGGAGGAGGAGGAGGAGGAGGAGGAGGAGAAGGAAGAATATCTTTCCATACCGAAGACTCTACTATCTGCATCTACAATATACTCTGAACAATTAGGGAAGGCTGTCTTCACCCCTTTCTCTCACATATAATATCCTAACCGAGTTGCATCTTATTTCTCTGGAATGCCTGCCCACCCCACTCCCAGGGATCCATCTCCTTGCTACATTCCATCACATTTCTTCTATTGTTTCTGGAGACAAATTAAGACAAAGTGGGATTCAACTGGAATCAGTGAAGGATTCAGGTTCTAATACACCTGTAATCATAGACTAGTAATAGGTGGGATGGTAGAAGAGGCTGGTTGAAACAGAAAGAGTCCCCAAAGGCGTCTGCATATCCAAATACGTTGTTTTCAAAACTGTTCTTTTTAAATTGAAAGAAAATGAAAAGGACTACATACCCGGTCTGAAAGGTAAATTATTTTAATTATGAAATGCAATTAATTGTCCCACCACTCAAAGGACAAATCCTTGACGTTGCAAATCTGCTCACTCCTGTATACAATATATTGTATGAGGAAAGCCTTTTTCATCTGTAATAGCCAAAAATTAGAAAGAGTTATTTGTTGGAAAGGGTGCTTCCTGGTTGCTTCTGATTTTTACACCCCTGCATTAAATGGAATGAGTAAGTGACAGGCTGATAATACCATTGCTAAGAGCTGCACCGCTAAAAGCCACAAGAATGCTGGTAATACCATTTCTAAAAGCTCCGCCGTTTTTTCCATGTGAATAATTGCTGCAATCACTACTATTCCTAAGCACTCTCCTTCCCTCAGCCTCACTGGACTCATAGCACTCTGCCAACCCTGCATTGGGCCTCCCAGAGTCTCCCCCGCCCCCGTGGTACCCGTGTTTTACTTACTCAAGACTCCTGATTAATAACCTGTGCATTTTGGGTTTACTGTAACAATGAGGAATCCCTGGATTGCCATCGCTAAGTGTTCTGACCAAAGCCTCATTCAAATCAAATAAATACAAAATATATATAAAAGCAACCCTTTTAATGCGTCTCTGTGAATTCTGTTCATTCACAGCAAAGAGTCATTAAAACTAATTGTCCCAGAGCAAGACCTTTCAAGGTTGTGAAAGGCTACCAAGAACATAAGATTAATTGCAAACAAACCAGAATAGACAGGACTTCCACAAGAACTTGGAGTTGAAAGAACTTCTTTACTTCCTGCAAAGAACCCAACCCCTGAGGATTGGCTTTTATCCCTTATGGGAGGGGCCATCACCTTGCAGCCTTACTCCCGAGTTGAAGCTGCTCTTTCCTTCGAGCAGCCTTGCACGCACACGCACTGGGCACAGGCTCCTCGGGGTCATCTGCATCATTGCTGCCAGACTCCACAAGCTCCGAAGGCAGCACCCCACTCTCTGATAGTCCTGGTCCCATCCATGCATCATACACACAGGCCCCTCATCTGAGTCCTTGCTCTCAGAGACCTCAGCCGTCTGCACCTGCTACTGGCAAAACACAACACTAAGCCATACATTCATGTGACATTGTGTTTTACAACTGCATCTCTTAGAGACTGCAATCCTAACTGTGGTTGCAACCCAAGGACTACCTGTGCAAAGAATGACTTAGAAGTCATTCAGAAGCCATCTTGGGGGCCTTTTTAGATACAAAGAATGTCAAAATATTTTTAAAAAGCATGCACTATTCTCATCCATTAATCTTGAGGCAATCCTTGCTTTGGTCTCCTTGCACATGTAGCATACCCAAACCTCATCTGCAGAAAGGTGAGGCTTTCTGCCACCCATTTTTATTCAGAAACCCTACCACCCATGAAGCACCTGCAATGCCTCCTCATCCTCATAGATAAAACATCCAGGTACAGGACCCATTGAAGCAGGAGAAGTCTCCTCCTTTTGCTTTTTGGATTTCTCTACCCCACCCAAACAATGAACAATGCTGAACACAGGAGTTGACACTGGTTGGAGATGTGGGAGCATGTCACTTCAGCTAGCACTATTCCTTTTGTGGTGTGTCGGCAGCCATGTAGGTAGATGGCTCCTGGGATGGCGGGACTGACACCCCAACTGGTGCTTCTCCTTTCCTCTTGCCCTGCATGCCATTCTGCACTTGAACCATCTCAGATCATGTGTGAATGGAAAGAAATACGATGACTCCATGGAGCTGTAACGGGAAAGTCTACTGCACAGAGTAATATCATAATACTTTGATCATTAAAAACCATTCACAAATTCTTAATGACCTGTCATACATAGCAGTACAGTACTTACACCATAAAAGAAATCTATTCTACATAGTAAAATCATCTTGAATGGTAAAACCTTTAAATAGTTCAGATCTTTTTTTTATTTGTGTAATCAATGTGACCAGATATTAGAACAAGAGCAGGAAACTCCCAGTCCCGCATCAAGTATGGAAGCTACCTCGGTGACTTTGGGCTGGTCATATTTTCTTACCAGGGGTGGAATGCAAATATTTTTACTACTGGTTTAGGTGGGATGGCTAGGTGGGCATGGCCATGTGACTGGGTGGGTGTAGCTTCTTCTTTTTTTTTTTGGTACAGCATGCACACACACACACACACACACACACACACACACACACACACGTGCTCCATTTATTTTATTTTTTGCCTCCTGGGCTTTAGGAAAGTCACTTGGGGGGGGCGTTTTTGCTCCCAGAAGGCTTCCCTGAGGTCCGGAAAGGTAAAAAATGGAGTGCAGGGCCCTCTCCACGTGCTTCTTTTTGCCTCCTGGGCCTCAGGGAAGCCTCCTGGGTGAAGCAGTAAGACAGTGAGGGGGATCTCAGGACAGCTGATCATCAGAACAGCTGATTGGAAGAGGAATGAAAGAAAGAAATACCAGTTCAGCTGAACCGGTAGCTGTTTTTTTTAACTACCAGTTCGGCCAAACCGTAGCATTTTTTTACTACCAGTTTGCCCAAACCAGGCCGAACTGGTAGAATCCCACCACTGTATTTTATCCCTCATAAGACAAAAGCAAGGGGCAAACTACTTCCGAACATCTTGTCAAGAAATCTGCAGGGTCCGATGAAGGCATTTGCCAGAAATCAAGACTGACTTGAAGGTGTGCACACACACACACATATATATATGGGTATCCAAAATCAGTATAATATGATTATGTTGTGTCTGCGCAGACACGTAATTGCCCACTGCGACTAACGCGGGTAAACATGATAAGCTGATTGGGTAACGGCATGGCAGGTAAACCCTATATAAAGTTGCCCACCAGCCGTTACCATTGTTGTTTTGTTGGTGTTCCAAAAGTAACCGTGAAGCTTTGTTGCAGATCCCTGACTCTCGCTTGTCATTCCGGCAATTCAACAACTGGCGACGAAGGTGGGAGAGGGAAGGAGCTGGCATCCTGACGGTACGGTCTGCAATCGAGCTCCAAGATTGCAGCCGATATCTCAGCCCCTGGTCAGTCCAAACAGACCTAAACCGTCCCGTAGAGACAGTGATAGTGAAGGGCACATCCTGTGGATTCCAGGGACATCGCAAAGTCCCTGGTTGATCCAGGAGAAGCCCTTTTGCCAGCGGCTGAGAGGAAGCTTTATAGCTGCTGAAGCTGGGACAGCTCCAGAATGGAAGAGACTGAAAGCGAAAATGTGTCGGCTTGGGTGAGAACTTTTTTTTTTACTATTACTCTGAGACTTAAAGGACACCTTAAGAAATAGGGAAATCTGTAAAAGTTTTGACAGAACTGAGTAAGCGGCAGTTTTTAAATGGAAACATCAAAGTGAGGCTTGGCTTTTAATTTTTTTACTTTTTTTTTTCTACTGGACTTCTGTCGTGATTTAGCTCTGTTAACTGGACTGGTTTTTTTCATATATACCGTTATTCTTTCTTCTCTTTTTTGATTTTTTAATTTTTTAGATTAGAGGCTCCCTTTAGCAATCCCTTTTTCTTTTCTTTTTTTATATATACATATATATTCTTTCCCTTTTTAAACTCCTATTACGTTCTATTTGGGAAAGGGTGTGGGGGGAGTGAGAACAAAGAAACTGTAACACTGCCAACTAGAGGCTTGAAAATATTCTACTTGAAGTTGAGAGGACTGTGAAAGATTTCTCTTTCAAGGACATTGCCACTTGATAAGATAAAGGGAAGAACATGAGGGTGTTATTACAGATGTTCTTCTGGGCTCCTATCAACAATTGAAGTTTGGCTTTGAAGCTTGTGGAGAAAAGACTTTTAATAAGAGCCTTGGATAACTAAACAAAGTGCAGTGTGTTCTTTTTTATTTTATCTTTAGCTGTGCCACTCCCCCTCACCAGTCTTATTGTACTCTTTTCCTTTTTTTTTCTCCTTAAAGGAAAAAAAAAATCTTTATTTTTGTAATATTTTTATTTTTGCCTTTTGCTTTAAAGGGAAAGCCTCAGAATCTTTCCTTTTTCTTTTACTATTGGGATTTTCTTCTTTGCCATTCATATTTTTGGTTCATCTTTATGGTTTTTCTTTGTTTTCTTATTTTTCACCTTTGAGACCTCTCAATTGGATTAAGGTGTGAAGAACCTGAAGAAATTTTCTCTCTCATTCTTTTTTTTAATTATTATTATTGGGCTTTTTTCCTTTTTTTAATCTCCATTTTTTACCTTGGATTACAACTGACTATTTTATAATTGGATTAAGGTCTTGAAGAACCTGAAGAACTTTTTCTTTCCTTTTATTGCACTTTTTATCTTTTACCACCTCAACCCCCCACTTTGGATTATAATTGGCTATTTGAATTTAAAGATTTCGATGTTCAAAATGAGTAGGAAACTCATACCTTCTGGTGCCTCAACTTCCACTTCTGCCTCCCCGCCATCTGGAGGTCAACGCTTAATTCAGACAATGTTAAAGCAAGATAAAGAACAAGAAAAAGTGACTTTACAGATGATTATGCAAGGAATCCAAGACATTAATTTGTCCATTAAAGACATTAAAATAAAATCAGATACCATTGAAAAGAGAATAGAGAATATTGAACAAAGAACAGGCAAGACTGATGAAAAAATTGAAAATATTCAACAAATGATGGTGAAATATGATGAGAGATTCCAAAAAATTGAAGAAGATAAACAAAGAGAGGAGAAGATTGGAAATATTGACAGCAGGCTAACAGTGGTTGAACAAGATAAAAGTGGGATGCTGAGATGGGAGATGGACAGGTCAGAATTCTATCTTAGATTTCAAAATATAGAGGAAGAAAAAGGTCAAAACATAGCTGCAATAATGATAGAAATTCTGGCTGAAGCATTGGAAATAACAGAGGAAAAGATGATGGATGGAGTAGATGAGGTATATCGAGTCTTTACAAGATATGCAATGAGAAACAACTTACCAAGAGAAGTTCACATTAGATTTACAAAAAAATCCATTAAAACACAAATATTACAAGTGGCAAGAGAGAAGACATTGAAATATAAAGGCAAGGAGATTGTGGTTTTAAGACAAATACCTAGAACAGGGGTGGGCAAACTACGGCCCGCAGGCCACATCCAGCCCGTTGGTCTGTCCAATCTGGCCCGCCCCTGAAAAAAAATCGCTGGGCATGGCGTATTGCCCTGTGCCGCGTGGCCCCCAAAGCTGCAAAACAGTGCGGGGCGCTCTGGGAGTAGGAAAGAAAGAACTTTGCAAAGGCCTTGGCTGGGAGTTTGAAATCACCTTGAGTGTGACCTCTCCGAAGATGAGTCCCGCCGATCCCCTTTTTTTCCGGGGCTTCAGGCTTAAACTTTGCAAAGGCAAAGTTTGCAGGCTGGAGCGTCTTCCCACCGAGGAGCGGGAAGGGTTCCACCCGGCAGGCGGGTGGGCTGCTTGGAGCGGGCTGCTTGGAGCCACCTAAATCTAAGCCGCTGCTGGTGGAGCCTTGCCCTGCCTTGGTGCCCCGTTTCCCGGCTCGGCAGTCCTGCTCGGGCGGCACTTTAAAAGCCTGCTCCCAGCACCTGAGCAACTTCCCAGCAACTTTCGGCTTCCTTTTTAACTCATGGGCGCCGCACCTGGCCCGAGCCGCATGGCAGAGGGGAAACCTGGAGCACCACCAGGTCGTCTCCTCCAAGCAGCCCGCCTGCCTGCCGGTCGGAACCCTTCCCGCTCCTCGGTGGGAAGACGCTCCCGCCTGCAAACTTTGCCTGTGCAAAGTTTAAGCCTGGAAGCCCCGGAAACCCAAGCAACTTCCCAGCAACCTTGCAGCTTCCTTTTTCCTCGCGGGTGCTTGCGCCTGGCCCGAAGCCGCGTGGTGGAGAGGAAGCCCGGCAGGCGGGCGGGCGGGCTGCTTGGAGGAGGCGACCCAGTGGCGCTCTGGGCTTCCACTCCGTCGCACAGCTCGGGGCCAGGCACAAGCGCCTGCGAGTTAAAAGGAAGCTGAAAGTTGCTGGGAAGTTGCTCGGATGCTGGGAGCAGGCTTTTAAGAGCCGCGCCCCAAGGAGCAACTGGTGGCCAGAGCGGCCGGGACTGGCAGTGGTGGCGAGGGGCTGACCTGTGCAGGGGGGGCCTGGGGCGGTTTTCTCCTGCGTCTGGCTTCGGAGCGGCCTGCCATGCACTCTTGGGCATCTGGCTCGCTGCGTCCTGGGCACGCCTTTCCCTCACCTCTCGGCCAGCAGCAGCAGCAGCAGGTCCACTGCCGCCTCCTTCCTCCCCTAACGCCCACTGTTGTGATGCGTATTTCCGTAGACCTGAGCACCAGCAGGCGCTTCACACCTCCACACACACACCTCAGCAAGCGGTTTGCAGGGTTAACCAGCAGTTTCTCACAAGAGACTGAAGGCCGGTCTGCTCCCCCCAATTACATGTTGGTTCAAGAGGGAGGGTCAGCCCTGCTACTAATTGGTGGTTCACAGTTTATCCATGGGCACGGGAGTAGTTATGTTTTGGGGGGTGGGCGTTTATTTATTTCTTATCTTATAAGTGGCCAACTTGTGTAAGCTGAGGGGGTACATTCATACATACATACACACACACAAACACACAGTCATTTATTCGTAGGGGAAGAATCTGTCTATCTATCTATCTATCTATCTATCTATCTATCTATGTTGTGTTTTTAATCGGAAGAATATCATGTCTGCGCATTAGGCACAGTGACTTGATTTTGCGGAGCCCGAGCCATTTCCAATTATCGCTCTTCTTCTATTGGTCAGATCAGAACCCATCTGCAGCAATGTCAAAGAAAAGAAAAGTCGACAGTGAGTGCCGGGTGTTTAATAAAGAATGGACTCCTAAATACTTTTTTACTGAAGTCCGGTCAAAGGCTGTATATCTTATTTGCCAAGAAACCATTGCGGTTTTCAAAGAATACAACATCAGCCGTCACTTTTCCACCAAGCATGCTAATTACGCCAGCAACCTTCCAACGCAAGAACGTACGGCTACCGCTCATAGGTTGGTAGCTAGCTTGCACGCTCAGCAAAGCACCTTTAACCGAGCAACTTCCATCCAAGAAGCAAGCACAAAGACAAGTTATTTACTGGCATTCAAACTAGCAAAAGCCAGCAAGCCTTTCTCTGAAGGGGAATTTCTTAAAGAGTGCATGGTAGAGACAGCAAGTATTTTATGTCCTGAGAGCAAGAACAAATTTGAAAAAATTAGCTTATCATGCAGGTCAGTGACTCGCCGTGTTGAAGTAATTGACAAATACTTAACTAGCAAGCTAAACAAAAATGCAGAGTTATTTACATTATATTCTTTGGCACTGGACGAAAGCAATGACATAAAGGACACAGCTCAGCTTTTAATTTTTATCAGAGGGATTAATGAAAATTTCGAGATAACGGAGGAGTTTTTGGCTACGGAATCCCTGAAAGGAAAAACACGGGGAGTCGATTTATTTAACAGCGTGTCAGCGGTCATACAGAGGCACAAGTTACCTTGGAGTACGCTCGCCAATGTTACCACAGATGGATCACCAAATCTGACAGGAAAAAACATCGGGATGCTCAAAAGAATCCAGGACAGGGTGAAAGAGGACAACCCTGAGCAGGAGGTAATTTTCCTACACTGCATAATTCACCAGGAAGCAATGTGTAAATCCGTGTTGCAGCTTGACCACGTAGTGAAGCCAGTTGTGAAACTCGTTAACTTTATTCGAGCGAGGGGACTTCATCATCGTCAGTTTATTCATTTTCTTGAAGAAACTGACGCTGATCACAGGGACTTGCTTTACCATTCTAATGTCTGCTGGTTAAGTTTTTGTCAATGTGTGTGGGAGCTCAAACAGGAGATTATTTCACTTTTGGAGCTACTTGAGAACACCGACAATTTTCCTGAGCTGAATGACAGAGATTGGCTTTGTGATTTAGCTTTTGCTGTGGACATACTGACACACATGAACAAGCTGAATGTGGCGCTACAAGGGAAAAACCAGTTTGTGCATGAAATGCAAGCAAACGTCAGAGCCTTCAAAAACCAGGCTAGTTTTATTTTTGAAGGAAATGTCAGACAAGTCATTTGCTCATTTCCCCACACTGGCTATGCAACATGTGAAAAAATATAGGAAATCACTGGATGACCTGCATGAAGAATTCTGCCGTCAGTTTTGTGATTTTGGAAAAATTGACTGGCCACTTCAGCTGGTGTCATGTCCCTTCTCACAAGACCCGGAAACAGTGCTACAGGAGTTGCAGTTGGAACTGATTGATCTCCAATGTGACATGGTGTTAAAGGAGAAGTTCAACTCCCTGAAACTGGATGAGTTTTATGCTTCATTAAGTGCAGCCAAATTTACAAACATCCAGAAGATAGCACAGAGGATGCTGGTGTTGTTTGGCTCTACATATGTGTGTGAACAGACTTTTAGTGTGATGAACACCAACAAAGCACCCCACAGATCCCAGATGAGTGATGAACACCTCAGATCTGTTCTGAGAATTGCCACAACAGAATTACAACCAGACTTCAATGCACTGGCAAAAATGAGTGATCAACAACACTGTTCTCATTAAAATATGTTAATACTTTAATGCTTTTTTCTGTTTATGTTTGATATGTACTGTTAACAAATGCAGTTTTTTATATGTATCGTATCTTGTGCTGACCCGGCCCTTCTGTCAAATTTTAAAAGTCAATGCGGCCCCCAAGCCAAAAAGTTTGCCCACCCCTGACCTAGAAGAGTGAGAGAGAGAGGAGAAAAGAATATCGATTCCTGACTAAAATGTTACTGAAAAAAGAGGTGAACTACAGATGGTTGATTCTAGAAGGACTAATGTTTACATGGCAAGAACAGAGACATAGAATTGATTCAATTGAGAAAGCAGAACTTTTCTACACAGAATTTTTTGGAAGGAGAGTGGAAGAGGTAGAAAAAGAGGTCTCACTAATTGAATTCCAAGAGGACCAAATGGGGAATGAAAAAGAGGAAGGCGCAGTAGGTGGACAGGTGGAGATCAAAGTACAACGTGAACGAAGATCTATGAGAGTTGCCAAACCTAACTTCAAGATATAACCATGGAAGAGAAAAAACTGATTACAATGAATATAAATGGACTTAATTCAGCTGTTAAAAGAAGGAAAATTTTTCACAAACTAGAGAAACTAAAATTTGATATAATTTGCTTACAAGAAGTACATATCAAAAAACAATATGAACAATTGTTAGGGAAAAAATTAGGGAAAATATTTACTTCTTTGACGCAATGTAAGAAAAGAGGAGTGGTCTTATACATTAAAGAGGCTACCCCAGCAAAATTGATCTACACTGATGAAGATGGAAGAGTATTAATAGTGGAAATAATGGATAATAATATGAAAACACTCCTGATTGCAATTTATGCTCCAAACGATAAACAAGAAGAATTTTACAAAAAATTACACATGAAAATAACTGGACTGGACTATGTCAATATAGTTATGATGGGAGATTTTAATGGAATTGTGGACAATAAACTGGACTATACAGCAACAATAGCAAAGCAAAATAGAAAGACCCTCCCTAAATCCTTTTTTAAAATGACAGATGAATTAAACTTAAAAGATATATGGAGAGAAAGAAATACTAAAACCAAGCAATATACTTTTTATTCAAATAGACATTCATCATAGTCCAGATTAGATATGATATGGATCTCAACAGAACTAATATCTAATGTTCAGGAAACAAACATTGAAACAAGTACTTGGGCAGACCATAATTCGATGACAATTAAATGGAAAGGACAAAAAAAAAAGATCGAGGTGGACGTTAAATAATACTATTTTAAAGGAAAAAGACTTTACACAATGGATGGAGAAATAATTGGCCTTTTTCTTTAGAGAAAATAAAAAAGAAGATACTTCGATTCAGAATGTCTGGGACACAATGAAGGCATATGCTATAGGCTTGATAACAGACTATATAAGAAAAAAGAATATCAGGAAAAGGCAAGCCACTAAAGTTTTAGAAGATGAGTATAAAAGACTTGAAAAAGAACTACAGAAAATGCCACAGAAAAATGACATTAAACTAAAACTGGACATAATCAAACATAAAATGGGCCAAATAGAGAAAGAAGAATTGGCACAGAAAATTAGAAGTGCTAAACAGAACTATTTTGAAGATGCAAATAAACCAGGTAGATGGTTAGCATACGAATTGAGAAAGGAGAAAGAATCAAGGAAAATATCACAGTTAATAGATGACCAAGGTCAGGTTTGCTATGGTAATAAAGAGAAAAAGGAAATTATTTGAGACTTTTATGGGCAACTATATAACCAAGAGAATATTGATGAGGAAAAAGTCAAACAGTATCTACAGAATGCTAATCTACCCAAGATACCTAAAGAGACTGAAGAAATGTTAGAAAGGAATATAACAATGATGGAACTAACTGAAGCACTTAAGAAGCAAACTAATGGGAAAGCACCAGGTCCAGATGGGCTTCCGGCAGAATTTTACAAAACACTACAAGAATCATTGAGCATTCCACTGCTAGAAGTCATTAATGAAGTTATGTTAAAGAAGATGATACCTAAAACATGGTCAGAAGCTTATATTACACTTATTCCAAAAGAAGAGGCTGATCTATTGCAAATTAAGAATTATTATTATTAAATTATTTCTTTATTAAATGCAGACTATAAAATCTTTGCTTCAATTTTGGCAGAAAGACTTAAAAAATACTTAAATAACTTTATTCATCCAGATCAAAATGGATTTCTGCCAAAGAGACAAAGACAATATGAGAGTAATCCTGGACACTTTGGAAGATTATGAGGCATATCCCGAAAAACAAATGGCTTTGATATTCTTAGATGCCCAAAAGGCATTTGATAAGGTGAATTGGAGATTTATGTTACTGTTATTGGAACAGATGGGTTTTGCCAGAAAATTTATTCAAGCAATAGAAGCTATATACCATAAGCAAGTGGCAAAGGTAATGATAGAGGGAGAATTCACAGATTCTATTAATATAAGAAAAGGTACAAGACAAGGATGCCCTCTATCACCTTTGCTATTTGTATTGACTTTGGAAGTGTTGAATAGAAATATTAGAGATGATAAAAACATAAAATAAAAATTAAAAAGGAAGAATTTAAATTGCAAGCCTTTGCGGATGATCTGGCCTTTATTTTGGAAGACCCTTTAGAAACAGCTCCAAAATTATTGGAAAAGATAGAGACATATGGTGAGGTGGCTGGTTTGAAAATAAATAAAGATAAAACAAAGATTTTGACAAAGAATATGTTACTAAGACAAAGAGAAGAACTGGCAGACTTATTGAAAATTCAAGTCACCAACAAGGTCAAGTATTTGGGGATATACTTGACACAAAGATGCAGTACATTAAAAGAGAACAATTATATTAAACTTAAACAACAGATAGCGTTAGACTTGAAGAAATGGGAAAATCTACAACTATCATTAATAGGGAGAATCTCAACAATCAAGATGAATATCCTACCCAGAATCTTATACTTGTTTCAAACAATACCAATCAGGCTTGGAAAAGACTATTTTGAAGAGTTAAATAAAATTGTGTTGAAGTACATATGGCAAGGTGAGAAAGTGAGAATAAAGTTAAAACTTTTACAAGATGCCAGAATTAGAGGAGGTTTTGGTTTGCCTGATTGGGAGTTGTACTATCAAGCTGCAAATTTGATGTGGGCCAAGGAATGGATAACACTAAGAAAGACTAGATTGTTGACATTAGAAGGTCATGATTTGTTGTTGGGCTGGCATGCCTTTCTATGGTATAAGGGAACTAAAACGCAGGACTATTTTAGAAGACATTACATACGGGAGTCTTTGTGGTTAAATTGGGAGAAGATCAAAAGACAATGTTACTTGAAAATTCCAGTTTGGTTATCGACCATTGAAGCATTTTCCTACCCTATAATTTATAAAAAGGAACAAACATTTTAGATATGGGGAAATACTGGATGAAAAGGGTGAACTTAAATTGATGCAAAACTTAGAGAAACAAGGTATAAAGATGAATTGGTTTTCATATGTGCAAATACATTCAAGGTTTGTTGAAGATTTTAAAACAGAGGGAATTTATGCTAAATTGACTGATTTAGATAAGATCTTGACAGGTACTGATGAAAAGGTGATTAAAAAATTATATGGTTATTTACTGGAAATTAAATTAGAGGAAGAACAAGTCAAAGAAACCATGATTGCCTGGGGGAAGAATTTTGGATATGGGATTGATTTAGAGAAATGGCAAAAATTGTGGTCTCAAAATTATAAAATGACAATGTCAACAGTATATAAAGAAAATTTGTATAAGATGTTTTACAGGTGGCACTTTCTCCTGACAAGAATAGCAAAAACGTTCAAGAATAAATCTGAAAAATGCTGGAAATGTCATCAGATACCTGGCTCATATTACCATATGTGGTGGACTTGCGAGGATGCTAGAAAATACTGGACTAAAATTCGCATGTGGTTGGAAAAAATAAAGAAACACATAGATTTGAAACCAGAGACCTTTTTATTGGGAATTTTACCTGATACATATAACAAAGATTTGAAATACCTGATTGTAAATGTATTAACAGCGGCTAGGATTGTATTTGCTAAAAACTGGAAAAATGAAAAAATACCATTGCAGGAAGAAATTATTAAGAAAATATTGGAATGTGCTGAAATCAGAGAACAAGAGGATAAACAATTTTATAAAATTTGGGACCTTTTCTATCAATGGTTGGATGATAAAATACAATAATAGAATATTTAGAATTTTAGATAATAATGAATATATAAAGAGATTTTTTTTCTTTCTTATTTAATATCACATTTATAAAATGTCTTTACGATAGATTTGGTATGATTATATGATTTGTTATAAAATAAATTAAGTAAATTATAGTTATCCCGTAAAGTATGAATGAATAAAATTATAGTCAAATGATTGTTTGATAGTGATACTAGGGTGTATAATTTTTGATTGATAATATGAGTTAATATGTAATGTAACTGTAATTGAGACTACGAAATGAATGCACAAAAACTGGTAAACCAACCGACACACTGTTTGTATATTTATGAAAGAAAGCTGGATGTTTTTATGTTTTGTTTGTTTGTTTGTTTTTAAAAACTAATAAAATTGTTTTCAAAAAAAAAAAACTGGCGACGAAGGTTTGCTCGCTGGACAGGGCCAGCCTCGGAATGCTGCAGATTGCAGCACCCGAAAGCAAATGCTCGGAGCTGCACCAGAACCACAGAAGCAGCCGCCAATCAATGAGGAGATGGAAGAGAGCTCACTGATAGAGAGAGAGGCAGGAGAGTCTGCTGATTTGGAGAGCTAATCGCTGATCATACCAACCATCAGAAGCTAAGTCGTTGCAGGAGGGGCCAGCTGACCCGGAACCTCAAAGGCATCAGAAGACTGGAGAAGGCCGCCGCCAAGCTGCGTAAGTCAGAACCATCACTGTGGGAAAACTTAGGGCAGCCCAGGACAGCCCAAGGTCGGGTGCCATTGTCAGATCACCGGGGGAAGTGTCAGGACACCACCCAGGGGGTCATCTGAAAGAAAAGATGGCAAATACTCAAAAGTACACTATTTTTGACCCCGAATTAGAAACATGGGACTCTTATCTAGTGCAATTTGACTGCAATTTGGAAGCTAATGATCTTACCAACATCACCGACAACTAGAAAAGAGTGATATTCCTTAGCAACTGTGGCAGAGGTCTTTGAAATGGCTTGCAGTATCATTGTTCCAGGCCCCCTGTAAATGGTCCAGTGGGCCACGCTAATACAAAAGCTAACCCAACACTGCACTCCCAAACCTTCCTAAATTGCAAGGCAGCATGCATTTTACTGGAGAGACCAAGCAGAAGGGTGAGTCCATAAGCCATTATATGTCCACACTCCAAAACGCTGCCTTGTATTGTGAGTTCCATGACCTGGATAAAGTCCTCCAAGACTAGTTAGTGAGCAGTGTGAGGGATATAAGATTACAAAGGCGCCTACTTGCCAGGGCCACTCTAATGCTAAAGGAAGCCCTAGACAAAGCTGTCACCGCAGAGCAGTCTGGCAGGTCTGCAGAAGAAATCCAAATGCTGAAACAAACAGTTCAAGAACTGCCAGGCAGGCCACCAAGGTCCATCATGAGGAAACCGAGGACATAGATAGACATGAGGACAAAGATGACAATGAAGAAGACATGCACATAATGAGAGTGGCACCCCCCCCCCAAGGCATGACAGAGAAGTAGAACCTAAGGCAGTCCAATGCATGGGGTGTGGGGGAAACCACCCGAGGGCAGTGTGCTGACATAAAAGCACAGTCTGCAGGTGGTGCAGGGAAAAAGGACACCTAGCACACATCTGCTGTACAGCCTTTCCCGAAGCCACACCCACTTACAGCTTGGGCCATCCACACAGCAGGAAGTAGAGCCAAACAAAATAGAAAACCAAGGAAGAGGGCTGTTTAACCATTCGCACAGACTCGCAACCCGTGGAAATAGTTAGCCACCAATCCGGGATCCTCCTACACAAGAAAATACATATGACCATTAACATCAAGGGGGCGCATTGCAGAATGGAGGTAGGCATGGGGTCAGCCACAGCCATCATATCACAAGCCACACTAGAGGAGATCATGGACAAGAAGAAGCAGCAGAAGCTCAAGCTCAGCCTCGTGAGGCTCCAGTACTACCAGGGAAACAACATTCCCATCCCAGGAAATGGCCAATTATTCATAAAGTATGGACAGTTTCCGGTAAACCTACCGTTAGTCATAACCAAGGGATCCTTGCCCAGCCTCTTAGGACTGGACTAGTTTGCATCCTTGGGGCTGGGAGTCATGGGTATCCAAGCAACAATTACAGAAAGGGCCAAGGACTTGAGTAAAGAGTTCCCAGATGCATTGGGGGAATACAAAGGCAAGCAATATCCTTCCACCTACGCCTATGAGTGGCACCCATCAAACTGAAACCTAGACAGGTGCCCAAGATCGATGAACAACTGGACAAGTTAGTCCAGCAAGGGGTCCTAGAACCATTGATCACTCTCGGTGGGAGACCCCAATTGTCATGCCAGTGAAACCCAACGGGTCAATACAAATTTGTGCAGATTACAAGTGCACAATAAATAAGGCACTACAACAGAGCGTGTACCCCGTCCCGGTGGTACAACACCTACTACACTCATTGAAGGTGGCAAAATCTTTGCAAAACTTGACCTCACCCAGGCCTACCAGCAACTCCCCATGGATGATGAGAGAGCTGAGTCCCAGACAATTGTCATACACAGGGGGGCCTTCCAGTGCAAACAGCTGCAGTTTGGGGTGAGTGTTGCCCCCAGGCTTTTCTAGAGTCTGATGGAGAGGATGCTGCATGGAATCCTGGGAGTCATCCTATATTTCGATGATGTCCTGATTTCAGCAGCAAACAAACCAGAACTATATGAATAATTGTGGGCAGTACTCAAGAAGTTCCAACAGGCAGGGCTCAAGGTCAAAAAGGAAAAGTGCCTGGTAGCCATGGACCAGGTAGAATTCCTTGGATGCCTCATCGATGCAGCCAAGCTAACAAGGAGAAGACTCAGGCAATTAAAGCAGCCCCAACGCCCATGAATAGGATGGAGCTCCAAGCTTTTCTGGGGCTTTTAAACTCAAACAAAAAGCATCCATTGCAGAGCCATTACACAAGCTACTGGACAAGAAAACACCATAGGCCTGGGGTCAGAAAGAAACAATGGTTTTCAAACAACTCAAAAACTTAATCACCTCAGATAGTGTACTGGTCCAGTACAACAAGACCCTACCGTTAACACTGACATGTGATGTCTCACCATATGGAGCTGTCCTGAGCCACAAATTCCCAGATGGAAAAGAGGCCCTGTCACATTTTTTTCAAGAATGCTATCCGGGGCAGAGAGGAATTACAGTCAGCTTGATAAGGAGGTGTTAACTGCTGTCACAGAGATAAAAAGATTCCATGAGTATGTTTATGAGTGAAAATTCAAACTAATAACAGGCCACAAACCACTATTGTGCCTCGTCGCAGGAGACTGTCAAACACCACAAGTCCTTCCCCACACATGATTCGGTGGACAGAATTCCTAGAGGCCTATCAATATAAGCTCATGCACTGCCCAGGCACAAGCATAAGCCACATAGACGCGCTTAGCAGATGCCTATTATCTAAACAAGTGGAAGACCCAGCACCAATAGCAACAGTACTGCTAATAGAGACACTACAAACAGGACTGAACACAGCCACTGAGGTAGCCAGAAAATACAAGGAAGACCCAACAATAACAAAGGTATTAAACTGGGTGTGGAGGGGGTAGCCTAAAGAACCAACAAGTGCAGCAATAACAAAGGTATTAAACTGGGGGTGGAGGGGGTGGCCTAAAGAACCAACAAGTGCAGCATTTAGGCCATTCAAAATGAGGCAATATGAACTATCAGTACAGAAGGGTTGCCTACTGTGGAGGAGTCATGTAGTGATACCCCACCAATTAAAAGAATTGTTGCTGCAGACACTACATGAAGGCCACCCTGGGATCGTCCGGGTGAAGGCGTTAGTTTGCAGTTACCTGTCCATCACTGGACAAAGACATCAAACAGTGGGTGGCCTACTGCAAGCCCTGCCAAGAGACGTGGCCTTCAACCACCCATCCCCCGTCACACTGCCATGAGAATGGGAAACTCCTAGGAGCCCATGGTCCAGGCTACACGTCAATTTTCACCAGACCCGTATACAGGAAATTCTTCTTAATCATTGTCGACACATACTCCAAGTGGTTAGAAGTGGCCATCATGAGCACAACAACTACAGACACCACCACCAATGTGCTACACAGACTGTTCACAGCCCATGGCCTGCCAGGCATGTTGGTCTCCGACAATGGACCACAGTTTACGGCAAGGCCATTTGAGATATTCCTGGAAAACAGGCGCATCTGCCATGCACTCACCACTCTATTTCACCCTGCAGAAAATGGCCAATCAGAGAGGATGGTGCACACAACAAAGGAGGCCCTCACCAGAATGGGGCAGGGCAATATACAAGAAAAGCTAGATACTTACTAACCCAGCACATCACCCCGTGCAGGGCTATGGGCAGGAGCCCGGTGGAGCTATTAATGGGGAGAAGACTGACAATACAGCTGGATAGAGTACACCTCAACTACAGGACAGATGTTCAACAAGGAGAGGACGACAAGGTCAAAAGATTCCCTCAAGGTGAAAGGGTGTGTGCAAGGAACTATGCCAGAAAACCTATTTGGGTATCCAGCCACATGCTGGAAGTCACAGGGCCCTGGTCGTATCATGTGGAACTCGGCAATGGTAAGGTGTGGAGCAGACGCATCAACCAGCTACAGAGAGACCCTGAATGACAGACCGATAATGAGTCGGAGGACACCAAATCACAGGGGGACGAGGAGGAGAGACATGCTTGGCAAGGCAAGCACAGCACCTGAGGTGACACCTGTCATGAATGCCCCACCAGCAGGAATCCAGAGAGATACACCCAGCGATCCTGAAACAAGACAAGGCAACACCGATGAGAGTAACGAGCAACCCAGGATCCTGGACAATCAAAGGTTGACTCGAACTGGAAACGACCCGCATACTTAAAGGACTATGACTATAGCTAATGATAATTAAAGTTCCAGGTGGATGGTGAGGGGTGTTGTGTCTGAGCAGATGCGGACACATAATTGCCCATCGCAACTAGTACAGGAAAACCTGATAAGCTGATTGGGTAATGGCATGGCAGGCAAACCCTATATAAGGTTGCCCACCAGCCGTTACTGTTGTTTTTGTCTTGGTGTTCCAAAACTTACCAGTAAAGCTTTGTTGCAGATCCCTGGCTCTGCCTCGTCATTCCGGCAATTCAACAGATTAGCAGACTGAATAGTCAATTTGAGTTAAATGACTATCCTTATTTCTTTACCAACACAATTAGTATTCAACTTAAAACAATTCATTTAGCAACTGTTTGAAGTCACAATGGCCCTAAAAAGTGACTTACAACCAATCTTCACACTAACAACCGTAACAGCATCCCCACAATCATCAAAATTCAAGTGCATGTATTTATGACTATTATAGCATCTTAAGGTCAGGTGATCACCATTTATGATGATCTTCCTGGGGAGCTTTTCATGAACAAAGTCAATGGGGGAAGCCAGATTCACTTAACAACAATGTGATTCACTTAACGTCCACAGTATTTTGCTTAACTGCAAGGTCCAAAAAGGTTGTAAAATCAGACAGGCCTCCCTTAACAACTTCCTTGCTTTGCAATGGAAATACCCAGTTGTGGTCATTTAGCCAAGGGCTACCTTATACATGTCTATTTAAAAAATGGTGGTAGTGGTATCAGTATTATTTTTTATTATTGACATTTTGATCGGTTCACTGAGCAGAACATCTATTCTTAAACAGGATATTTTCAAGGAGCCATCTGTGTTAAATCTAATTAGACCTGAGGGATAATTTCTTTTTCACTGCAATGTATTGTTTTCTGTGACAAAATATGCCTAATTACAGTAAATACAATAATGTCTGCAGTAAATTAAGTTCCACGTTTGGAAGCACAGATGGAATTGTTTGCACTTCTCCCTTCAACAAAAATTGCTGAATTTTCCATAGTGAAAGCTGAGAAACTGAATACTTGGCTTATTTTGAAGCATTCAGCAAGCAGCACTGCTAATTTGCAAGCACAGGAACTCTGATTGGAGAGTTCACTTGCAATCAGGGGAGTAAGAACCAAGATTTGTTTGCAAGGACTCTACTAATTCATCTTATAAATGTATACTTCTTTATACTTTACAGAAATGCCTTTTGAGGCAATATATAAGTAACTCATAACTAGTTGCTTACAGGAGATGGTATAGTTCAGGGGTGTCACTCGATTTCATTGAGGGCTGCATTAGAGTTCTGTTTGACCTGGGGGGGACAGGGTGAGTGTGACTTGGGTGGGTGTGGCCAGGTCGACATCACTTGTGTTGGGGGCACCTAGGGTGGCCCAAGCGGTCTGACAGTGAAAACAGGCTCCAGAGCTCCGTTTTCAACTTCAACAGCCTCTTGTAACCCTCTGACACTGAAAATGGAGCTCGAGAGGGCCGCATGTGACCGTCTTGAGCTCCATTTTTACTGGCAGAAGCACCACAGGCCAATCTGCTGTTTCCAGGGCAATCCCACAGGCCAGATCTAAATACCCTGTGGGCCAGATCAGGCCCCTGGGCCTTGAGTTTGATGCTCCTGGTATAGTTGAATAGATGTTTTTTAATTGGGTACAGGATTTTTCTTGTTTGTCTGTTGGATTGTCTTATTGTTGTGTTATTATTATTGCCATTAGCCATCCACAATTGTATTGTATCTTGTATTTCACAAGATCAGCGGCCATGTAAATATTTAAAACAAATAAAATAAATATTATAATTTATTCATTCATTTATTAGAAGTCTTCTATCCCATTTCATATCTCTGCACAACTATGTGGACTTTCCCTTTTTCAGACAGACAGACAGACAGACAGAAAGACAGACAGACATATATGTATATATATAGTTCTAAAGCTGAGGGTCATTATCCATGGGTTATTGAATAAAACAGAATTGGGCCTGTATAATACTCAAACCAATCATGTATCCATTTAATGTGCTGCATAAAACTTGCCATTCAGATTTCACTTTAAGACCTTCTACATCAGCCCCCAACCTTTTCGGCTTAGCAACTTAGCAGAGGACATGGGGGAGAGGGGAACCCACACTTGTGCACGCGGCTCAACTTGTGCAAGTCAAGCTACATGCATGGGTGCACACATGCCAGCCCGCCACTCGCACAAGTCAAGCTAGCCCACTTTTCATGTGACCCATTGCAAATAGACCATTGGGGCCCCCTGTTCCAAATCATGGAGGTTGAGAATGCATGAAAGAGGAAGAGAGAAGATAGATGTGCAGCAACTACATATTTTCCCCACTCCTCTGTGTCTTATTTTACTTCTAGAGGAACTTTTTGTCCTCTACAGATCTGATGTTTAGTATTCTCAAAAAGGAAACGCCAAGACAACTCATAAGGAATTGATATCCCCAATTCCTATAGATATACATTAGAATCACTAGCTTCCTCAACAGTTATTATCTCTGAGTAATAGCTAAATTGTTGAACAAGCCATAATGGTTTAAGTCAAAGATAAATAAACCATGGAATCGCATGAGGATCAGGTGCTGGCGGCAATAGAGGATAAACATAGGATAGTAGGGTTAGAAGAGATCTTGGAGATCTAATCCAACTCCCTGCTCAAGCAGGAAAGAAAGTTATTTTATTTATTAATCAAATTTAAATACCACTCATCTCACTCTCAGAGTGACTCTGGGCAGTTCACAGATTAAAAAAAAAAATTCATGGTCTGACTGCTGAGATTTAAAAAATATTTGACTGATTATAACTGGAGACTGGCTACCTGTAATGGTATGCAAGAATAAATTGGTGAAACGGCGCCAGAGATGCTACCTAGGGCAGTGGTCCCTTACCTTTTCCGCTTGGCAGACTGTCAGGGAGGGAAGAGGATGGTTCTATGTGGGTGGCAGGTGGACACATCAGTGCCTGTTGTTTGCAGAAATGGAGCTTTGTTCACAAGATGACCACCTACCACTTGTGCAAGTGGAGCTGGGCGTGCGTCCCCACTCGCCTGCCACCTGCATAGCCCAGTTCCAAATTGGCCAAGGCCTGGCAGTGGGCTACAGCCCAGGAATTGGAGACCCCTGGCCTAGGGAACAGTCAGATAGGAGACAGAATAGTCTGCAGCTAATAATTGATGGGACAAGATCTAAGTATAGTATATAAAATATTATATATATGTGTGTGTGTGTGTGTGTGTGTGTGTGTGTGTGTGTGTGCGTTTTCTTAAGTTTCGTGGGTACTTACATGTATGGCATTCAGCTTTGTTCGGGTATTTTCCCACGTCATTGTAGTTGTGCTTTTAAAGTTGTAGTAACGTTTCGCCAGAATCTCATCTGCCATCATCAGGCTTCTGTATTGTGTATTGATGGCAGATGAGATTCTGCCAACGTGCTTTTAAAGCACTACAATGGCGTGAATGCAATACTCTGAATATATATATATATATTA
Organism: Pseudonaja textilis; assembly: GCF_049901715.1. Taxonomy (NCBI): domain Eukaryota; kingdom Metazoa; phylum Chordata; class Lepidosauria; order Squamata; family Elapidae; genus Pseudonaja; species Pseudonaja textilis. The sequence goes on from NC_142008.1 coordinate 18,697,505, forward strand.
CATAAAGTATAGTATATAACATCATACATTGCAATGTCCTACCTGTCAACGTATACTTCAACCATAACAATACAAGAGCAAACAATAGATACAAACTCAAGGTAAACCACACCAAACTTGATTGCAGGAAATATGACTTCAGCAACAGAGTGGTCAATGTCTGGAATACTCTACCTGACTCTGTGGTTTCTTCCCCAAACCTCAAAAATTTTAACCTTAGACTGTCTATGATTGACCTCACCCCTTTCCTAAGAGGTATATAGGGGGCGTGCATAAGCGCACTAACATGCCTACCGTCTCTGTCTTATTGTTTCTTTTATTATTATTTTTTTCTTATATGTATCCATGTATTCATAACTATATTTTTACTTATAACTATTATCTTGTAAGCAATTGACAAACCAAATAAAAAAATAAGAAACCAAGAAGAGACCCTCCCTAATTTCTTGGTGTGTAAAGGAAACAAAGGGAGAATTGTACTTTCAGCCCTGTTACAATAAGTAGAATTAGCTAATCTGTTACTGTTTTCTATCTAGTCCACCTGGTGAAACTGACAATGATGGACCTTTATGTGATTCAGCTAGTTGCAGTCTTAACCAACACTTTCCACAATGCTCTCAGAAGAGGTCTCTTTTGCCTGCAATGCAAAGCTTGCAAATTCAGGGTTGGAAATATATATATAAAATGCAAATTCTGTCTCAAGCATTCTCTGTTTACATCTTTCCTTGACGGAATTAATTATTAATCCTTCTCCAGTGCAAACTCATTTTAATGAGTGAAGTTATGGAGTGGACTGTGCCTAAGAATAACCCTATAAGGATACCTCCAGTGGAGACCCCAAAGAACAATGGTAGTATCAGCTGAAATTGCATGTTGTTCCATTTGTGAGGAAATGGTGTCCTTAAAGGCTGGGTTTACCTACCAGTAAAGGTTACTTAATGTTAACCTTGATTTGATTGTGTTTATTTGCCTCTTTGCTTTTCCATGGCTGAACCAGTGGTGGGATTCAAATTTTTTTACTATCAGTTCTGTGGGCATGGCTTGGTGGGCGTGGCAGGGGAAGGATACTGTAAAATCTCCCGTCAGAGGTGGGATTTGCCGGTTCTCTGAACTACTCAAAATTTCCTCTCACAGTTCTCCAGAACTGGTCAGAACCTGCAAGCTTTTAAGCAAAAAGGTACCAAAGGTACCAAAAAAGAAAAAAGGCATGGCATTTTAAAATTTGTAACAATGTCACTGAGTAGAACAGCAGGTGGCGCTAAAATATCTTGAATATACTGCTTGGGTGTGTATGGGTGTGTGTGTGTGTGTGTGTGTGTGTGAATCAGTCACTTTTCTTACTGGATTTGAAGGAACTTTATGGTTTCAACATAGTTTTCCTTATCTCCAAACTGTCGCTATTTCTTAGGTTGCTCAAGAGCTGCACTACATCAAGGCTAAGAGCGAACGTAGCAAAGAGGTGTGACTAAAAGTGAAAATGCACTTCTTTTCCCACCAAATTTCTTGGAAAATTCCTCTAAAATTTGGGGAGATTCAGGGAGCTGAAGTGCACACATCTTAAAGTTGTCAAAGTTGAGAAAGGCTTTTTCTAGAGATGTCAGATTGTTTGCTCCTGTTCTAAAATCCAGTTCCCCATGAAGTCATTGTGTTTCTGGAGGAGACCATGCCATTGAAACCTGCTGAGCAGGTCAAATTGTGCAAGCAAAGCAGGTTTAAACCAGTAGGTTTTTAGAAACCAATGTGCTACAGGAAACCACTTGCTTTCTTAAGTAAATGTAACATGGTGCCATTATGTGTTACCCCGATGGAATTGAAGGAATAATTCTTCCTTTCTTTAAAGAAATATTTTACTGGTAGTCCTTGCTTAATGACCAGTTTTTTAATGACTGTTCAAATGTCACAGATCTTTCGGGAGCTAGGCTATTTATGACATGGTTTTGAAGTTCCAATGGCTGCCCTTGGTGATCATGTAATTGAATTTTGGGAGCCTGATAAAGGATCCACATTTACAACCATTTGTAGTGGCCCTCAATCAGGTGAATGCAATTTATGGTTGTTGTTGTTTTTGCTGGAAACCTGCATTTACTTCCTGTTTTTGGCAAAAAGAAAAAAAAACCCCACCCATTAGGTTAAACAGGTACACTGAATAATTGCTGTATCCACTTAACAGCTGTGGCATTGGTTTAGCAACTGCAGGATTTGCAGTTGCAAAAAGATTGTAAAATTTAGTAGTGCCCTGCTTAATGATTACCATGATTTTCAACCATAATTCTGAGTTCAATTATAGTCATAAATTGAAGATTACTGGGAAAAAGAGAAAGATAGCTTTCAATGCAGAACAAAATTTGAAATATATTTTAAATTGAAATATCATGGTTTCTAGTATTCTAATATCAAAGTGTTAATATTATAGTAACTTTAGTTACAGCAATTAAGAGTTTTCTATTTGCTAATACCTATAGTTAAATAAAATTCTTATATTGTTCCAGATAAGCTTTTAAAATGTTTTCTAGAGTGGAATGGAATTAGTAGTTCCTTGTTATTATCAAGTTTGGCGGTATAATGGTGAAAAATTGACAAGCAATTTATCTTTAAAGTGCATATAATAGAATAAATTCAAATATAATTGATATATGTTATAATGCAGGGGTCCCCAACCACCGGTCCCCGGACCAGTACCGGTCCGTGGAACAATTTCTACCAGGCCGCCAGTTTGCTGGGCGCCGCCATCTTGTTTTGATGAAAAAGTGCTTCCGGTGAGCTTTTCCGGGTAGAAAGCAGCGTTTGGGTGCTGAAAGAATCCTCGCGCCTTAGTTTTATCGAGGGGGGGGCGGCTTCGAACAAAACTAAGGCGCGAGGATTCTTTCAGCACGCATGGCAAGGCGAGCCAAGTGACCGTCCTGAAGCTGTTGCAAAGCCCATCAACACAGGTACAAAGGAGGAGTTGAAGGTGGCAGGGAGAAGTGGGGGACGGCTGGCTGGCTGGCTGGTTGCTCAGCTCGCCTTGCCATGCGTGCTGATGCCGGTACCGGGCCGCAGATGATTTTGTGATGCCGGTACCGGGCCGCGGATGATTTTGTGATGCCGGTACCGGGCTGTGGCACAAAAAAGGTTGGGCACCACTGTTATAATGTATATAATGGTATGATTTATTATTTTAGTAGACAACATTTAAATATTTAGTTTATTGGTCCACTACAATTTGAACATTTAAAACTTTAACTGGCTGAATCACATTCTTGCTAGTCAAGGGATAGCAAACCGTTCTGTATAATCTCTCTATATAAAATGAAAACATTATTCATTTGGGTATTTAAACAATCTCTGTAGCAGAGATGCTATTCAGCAGGTTCTGACCAGTTCTGGAGAACCTGTAGTGGAAAATTTGAGTAGTTCGGAGAACCTGCAAATACCACCTCTGACTGGAGATTTTACAGTATCCTTCCCCTGCCACAGCCACCAAGCCACGACCACAGAACCCGTAGTAAAAAAATTTGAATCCCACCATTGCTCTATAGATAGTCATATCTTCCACTATGATAGCGAGTGGAGGGGGAGATAACATAACAACTGGTTCACTCAGAGTAAGATTGGCCATAGCAGGAGGCTCATCCCGCATGAAAGGGCCACACCTCTCACAACAGCCAACCTGACCCTGGGTGAACTGGTTGTTAAATTATTTGAATCCCACCACTGAGTTAACCCACAAAAAAGGGTCATATAATTCTATTCTTGCAGTTAATACTTCTTAAAATGACCATGGATAAAATATAGCTAGAAATCCAGCCTTTTGTCCTTGCTTAGTCAACACAGCTGAATTCAGTTTCTCAGTGTGTAGCTATTGGTTTGTGATCCTGGCCCAATTTCTGTTATGATTTGCTTTGCCCTCAATCACTCTAAGCCCTAACGAACAGAAATTAATTCTGTACACAGTACCTGCAATCTTAAATTAATCATCAGTTAATATTGTTCACCTTCAACTGCACAGCAGAGGCATGTTTAATTAATTATGACCATGCTTTTCATCGCCCCGGGTAATCAATATGAGGTGACATTCTCAATAAAAGTACGATATCAGAGTGGCTTGAACTATAATGGTGATGGAACCTCAAGTTCCATTCTCGTGACTAGTTCTGTTCTCATGATTTTCTTATTTGTTTAGACAAACAGCTTAGCTGGTCATTTTATTTTTACACTATTTCAGGGGTGTCAAACACAATTTGATTGAAGGCCGCATTAAGGTTCTGTTTGACCTCAGGAGGCTGTGGGGGGGGGCGTGGCCAGGGGATATGATTAGCTCAATGTTCATTTTCAGCTGCAATGGCCTCCTGCAGCCCTTTGCCAGCAAAAACGGAGCTCGGGAGGGCCACATGAGCTCCGTTTTCGCTAGCAGAGTCACTGAGGGCCAGTCCTTTGCTGTTTCCAGGGCAACCCCATGGGCCCGATCTCAGTACCCTGCAGGCCGAATCTGGCATACTGGCCTTGAGTTTGACACACCTGCATTATTTCATTTAACAAACAAATTCTTTGCAAGACTTCTCCCCCCAAAAATGGTCTACTTGGCACCATTTGTGGTCAATGCGTGATTTGGCAAGTAGAGAGAGCACAAACTGTCACCACTTTCAGCAATCTGATAAGGCAACATGGACCAAAAATAACTAATTGAAGAGAAGGCTAGATTGAAGATCTGAGGGGCCCTATTTCACTCTTTTTAGCAAGGCTGGCTGATTTTATGATCCTTAACTGAAGACAGCAGAAGCTCAGTCTAACAATACATGGTTTCACTGCAAGAGCCCAACATCTCCAGGTGTTTCTCATCAAAGATCATGGACCCAGAAACCCCAGTGCTGCTTGCTGCCTTTGAAAGTCTTAAGCACTTTAGAGACCTCTAAAAATTACCAAATTGTAATTTTTAATGTGACAGAAAAGAAGAAATACACATTAAATGGATGGAGAATTGAATCATAAATCATAAACTTGGTGGAGACAGTTAAACCATCAAACTCAACCTGCTTTTATGTGCAGGAATCCAAGTTAAATTAAATCTAAGTTAAAGAGTTATCCCAGGTAGCTGTCTAGCTTCCATCTGAATATATCTAATTTAGGGAGCCCACATACCTAGTAATGGTTCCAATACTGAAAATGGTTCCTTTCTTACTGAAAGGAAGCTTTTTTCTATTATTCCGTCAGAATCTATCCTCTTAAACAACACAGAAGATATTTTCTCTTTGTCCTGTGTTGTATTTCTTCAGATATGTGAAGAATGTTGCCATGTACCTTCTCAGTATTTTCTTCTATAAGGCAAAATATTGTTCGTTTCCCTAATTTCTCTTCAGAGGACAATTTGTGATCCTCTCATCATCCTGCTGGCATTTTCTGAACATGTTCCAATTCGAAACCATTTTCAAGTGCACTGCCCAAAACTGGACATAATACTTGAGGTAGAGTTTGAAACATGTGGAATAAATAATCAGTACGGTTGTCATCCATAAGGAAGAATGTTAGAACATGAACCCAACTCTTCATACATTTACTTTGCAGATAGGAAAGGACAAACTTTGCATCACAACATTCCTCCCCACTTCTCAATTCAAGGACTACCCTCAGAAAGGAATAAATTGTGGTGAGCATCTAAATACCTTTGAAGGGTATTCCAGAAAAGCAATTTTCTGAGGGGAAAAAAAATGATTATTTTTTACAAAGGGGAAATAGAAAAAAACTTTAAACATAGGTTGATGTATCCTGGAAAGGACAAGCAATTCTCGAGTTAAAGAAGCACTCCATGCAGTAGTGAGATTTAAAATTTTTTACTACTGGTTCTGTGGGCATGGCTTGGTGGGCGTGACAGGGGAAGGAACTGCAAAATCTCCATTCCCACCCTGCTCCAAGGAAAGGATACTGTAAAATTTCCACTTCCTCCCCACTCCTGGGGGAAGGTTACTGCAAAATCCCCATTCCCTCCCCACCCCGCTAATCTGCTTTCCAGCTCCGCTCTCCTGTGTAGGCCAACAAAAGAAAACTCAGCTGATCAGCTGGGACTCAGGAAGCAGAGAATAGATGGGGGCGGGGCCAGTGATAGGTGGTATTTGCCGCTTCTCCGAAATAACTCGAACTTTCTGCTACCGCTTCTCCAGAACTGGTCAGAACCTGCTGAATACCACTTCCAACTCCATGTCACTTTAACTAACTTGGATGCTACCCTAATGATGACAGAAATTCATCTAGGACAGGGGTCACCAACCTTGGCAACTTTAAGCTTGGTGGATTTCAGCTCCCAGAATTTCCCCAACCAAAGCTGGCTGGAGAATTCTGGGAGTTGAAGTCTGCCAGGCTTAAAGTTGCCAAGGTTGGAGACCCCTGATCTAGGAGACGGAGAAAATGCAGACAAGAGGGAGGCTCTGAGCCATATTTCAGGAAACAACAAATTTCCTTCTTCTCTTACAGCTTTTTTTTAAAACAACTTGTCATCTTTCAGATGTATTGCTCCTCCCCCCCAACAGCAACCCTACTGATAAGAATGATGCGGGTAGCAATTCAAAGCATATGGTGAGTAACATACTGGCAAATTATAACTGTTCTCGTCCACTTTTCACCCTCCACTAAAAGCACTTGAATGCTTTCATTCAAAGCTTGTGTTCACTTTTTTAATTAACAATCCAACAGAGTTAAGAAAAGTGGATTTAGAACTACATTCCCACTGATTTCAATGGATTCTGTGTTACTATTGGCATTTACAGAGGTTCCTCTGAAATTGACACATTTTCCAATGACTAGTAATTCTCAGGCATTTCAGATAATAATTATGCAAGCTTGGGAATAATGAATTAGAGCCAGTAGCATATTAAATTTTCTAAAATGTAGTTTGGGTAATGTGAATTAGGAACAAGACACCTTTATTTATCTTCATTCATGAGAAACAACACATTTTGAACTTTATGAGATATTCTTGCAATGCACAGGAAAAATTATCCAGTAAATCTGTCGAAGGAAAACTTTACCAACTTCAACTTTTTTTGCCAAAACAATTCTAATTTAACTCATTTGCATAATGGATTTTGTCAAAGGGGCTCATGTAAACACAATCCGGTTCCTAATCTTTTAAGTTGTGCTATCTGTTGAACTTTGGAGATGGAATTTAAAACTGGCTTAGGTACCTCAAGTTACACATCAATGTTCAGCATATATGTTCAACACCAGCCTGTAGCAAACATTCTCCAAAATCGTGACATGAGAAGCAAGATATGCTCATTTGCTTGGTGAAAACATAACAATAAGCTATTATTGTTACTTTTGGTCTTTTGTGCGAATCAGTCTATAGTGGCATTTTCAACAAAGTTTTCTTTCAGTCAAGTTTGACTTCTGAGGACATGTCTAGGTCATTTTCTTGGCAACAATACAGAAGGAGTTGGCTTTGCTATGGTGATCATGATTTAACATATCCAGCGAGCCTGAATATAAATACAAGTTGTAAAGGAAATTTTTTTAAAGCAGTTCTCATTTCTTAAGATAGAAGAACTTTCATCATCAGAAAAGTTATAAGAAAGTTACTCTGAGCATTGTCGTCTCTATTAACACCTTCAGAATAAATCTCCAGCACTTTGCTGAACTCAAGATAAAAATTTTGCAGTCCAATATGTCATGCAGAAAGGAAAACAAGTTAAGTCAATGTTTTTATAACTTCACAATTATAAGATATGTGCACTTCAGCCAGCTGGAGAATTCAGGGAGTTGAAATCCACATATGTTAAATTTGCCAGGATTGAAAAACAGTGTGTTAAGTGACTCACCATAAAACCTAAGGGTTTCGACTTAAGGAGAAAATCAATAAAAGTAAAGGTTCCCCTCACACATATGTGCTAGTCATTTCCGGCTCTAAGGGGCAGTGCTCATCTCCATTACAAAGCCGAAGAGCCAGTGCAGTCTGAAGACGTCTCTGTGGTCATGTGGCTGGCATGACTAAATGCTGAAGGCGCACGGAGCGCTGTTACCTTCCCACCAAAGTGGTCCTTATTTTTCTACTTGCATTTTTTACATGCTTTCAAAGTGCTAGGTTGGCAGAAGCTGGGACAAGTAACGGGATCTCACTCCGTTACACAGTGTTGGGGATTCAAACTGTCGAACTGCCAATCTTTCTGATCGAAAAGATCAGCGTCTTAGCCACTGAGCCACTGCATCAATCAATAAATCAATAAACAGACTCTAATTCGTTCCAGGGCCAGGGAGAACAAGTAGCATTTTAGTCATTTCCTAAATAATATAACAGTGACAACTACACAGATCTTGTGAGGAATATTGTTCTGGGGGTAGATACTGCATCTGAATTAAGGTCCTATAAACTGACACTGTTTATTCAGTGTCGGGACTTGCAGTGCACCTGCTCTGCCTGAACATACCAGATGGGCAGAGTTTGTGGGAGACAATTAGATTCACACATCAGGCTATGGAAAAATGAATCAACGGTTGGTCATACATGGAAATTAGCCATTCCCCCATCCCCAGCCTTGGAATCTTCATGTGCTTTCAGTATTGTGGGTGGGAGCTTACAATGGAGCATTTGATTGCTCTTCTGCGAGTGAACTTCATAACACTCTGGCTCTTTTGAAATGCTACTAAATGCTCTTCCGTTGGGACAGTTTCTGTGCTCAGCATTTGAAGACATCACAGCCCTGTCTTTCAATTGGAGTTCCTTGAAACTTTGTTGATTTAATCACAGTGGGCAATGATAAAAATCTAATTCCAGCAACTTGCTCAGAAATGGGTGAATTGCTAAGTGGCCACAGTGTACTGTTCAGCTGCTGCCGGTTGCTGCAAAGAAGCTCCAGCAGCCATTCTTTACATGGCTTTTTATAGTGTTGTTTTAAGTTGTGGTATCCAGCTCTGGTTGGTGTGATAGGATGCCATAATAGTGACTACTCTATGAAGAAAAGTTATAGTGGAGGAAGATATTGACATAATTCACAATATGTTTTATTGAGTATATCTGTATGTCTCTATCAAACTCACAATAAATTGTGTTCTGTCAGTGCGGTCTTACATTATAACTTGTTCAGTGATGCAAGAACTCATGAAAGTAAGATAAAATAAATCTAAAGTCAGAATGATTCATATTTATCTGTAAACATAAAGAAATAGCGTGTCATATGAAACTTATTTGCTCCATTCAGACAGGAAATAAATATCAGCTTATCACAATAACATGTGAAAGGATTTGACCCGCTGTTAGGAAACTCATTAACCTTGAGGAAATAAAGCCATGGAGTGAGGGAGGGGGAATTGGGTGGGTACCCTCTTTGTTCTTGGCAATTCAAGGGGAGCCATTGTCTGTTTAAATAGGAAAGCTGCTTTGGTGTTTAAAGGGAACATTGATGTAAAAAAAATAAGTTCATTCAGGGTGTTCCGTCTCAATCATCAGAACGTGTTGAATTCCAAGCTGTTTCCCAGAGAATCCATTCTTTAGATATGTTGCTTTAGATGTGACTACATGAAACAGACATACATTAAATCAAATTGAACTGTGCCCCCTGTCCATTTTGTTATACACAACATGCATAGAAAACCTGATGTGGCCTTTTAGACACTGTTTCTCAACTTATGAACTTTTCAGATGACAGATTCCAACTCCCAGAATTCCCAGCCAGCAATTCTGGGAGTTGAAGTACACCCATCTTCAAGAGATTGAGAAACACTGTCTTAAGCTTATGAAATTGCACCCGTGTATGCTAACTATCATTTGTTGAATAAAAAACAATTGCCAAGTTACATATTAAGATGTAAATCAAACAAACCAGATTATGGTTTGACCTGATATGCAAACGTTATGGCCTGTTCAACAACCATAGTTCCCCTCACTGAAGGATTCTGCTTCACCTTGTGACTATTTAATTTTTGAGGAACTAATACATTAATTGAGCAATCTTATTAATCTTATTTATTTATAATTTTACTCTCATAAAGCTGCCCAACCCAACATGGACTCTGGATGGCATATAAATTAAAATTTTACAATTCCTAAAAATGAACAAAAGTAAACACAACGATAAATCTAATTACAACAAGGAAACTAGTCTACTTTAGCCAAAACAAACATCACCTATCAGATGAATACACCCTGACCTATCCCAGAGCTTGGACAAAGGCCAAGTTTTTCAGGACAGTCTGGCAGAGACAAAATGATCTGAACCTCTGAGGATAAACTATTGCAGAAAATAGATGCCTTGATAGAAAAGGTACACTTCTTAGGTCCAATCAGATGAATTTGGGTGACAGAGGGGACCCTAAGTGTGCCTGCTATGCCAACTCTTGCACAATGGGCACCCTTTGGCTGTGATGGGCTTTATATATGAGAACCTTGAACTATATCCAGAAATGCAGTAGTGATGGATGCAATATTCAATGTGGAAATGGAAGTGTGCCTATAACTGCTCATGCTGTTGCTTTCAGGATCAGTTGTAACTTTCAAGTAATCTTCAAAGAAAGCCCCGTGTAGAATCCTATAATTCACACCCAGTGAAATTCAAGGCATGAGTTAGTATGATAAGTGATTGTTGGTCCAGGAATAGATACAACTGATGAAACTGGATGAAGGCCTTCCTAGTCATAGATAACGTTTGCTCTTGGAGCAGGAGATGTGATATCCCAAAAGGACATACCAATTCTAAACAGGGGTATGCAACTCCATTCAGAACCAAAGATGGAACTCCAAAAAACTATACACCTGTAGACAAAACTTGTCAAGACTGAGTTTCAACTTGTTCTTCCCCACTATCACCATCACCAATACAGATGCAAAAGCCCTCAAGCAGCCGGACATGGCCTCCACATTATCACTTGATCACTATGAATTGAGATATGCAGCTGATGATACTTGACCTCACATAAATAGAAACCTTCATTAGGAAGTTTCATGTAGATATTAAATGGAAAAAGCAAAATTGTTGAGTCCTGAGGCATCAGTCTGGACTTCTTGTCATCTATCAACACTGACTGGAACCAGCCATGGACAAAGAAGGAGGACCACTACATGCCTTGTCTTTCACCCTGCAAACTATACCAAGCTCAGTGCTGTTAAAAGCTGCTGAGACATCAAATATCAGCATTAGTGTATTACTTCTGCCTGGCTTTCCAAAGGTAATCAATAAGTGTAATCAAATCCATTTCCATATATGCCCTTTCCTGGAACTCAGTTGAAACCGCTCCAGGTAATCCATCTCCTCCTGGGTCCTCTGGAGCTGCAGTCCAATCAAGAAGCCACAAAGTAGCCAGGGAGTGATCTGACCCGGATGAAAATTGATGAAAACCTCTTCTACCTTACTGGGATGAAAATTGATGAAAACCTCTTCCATCATGATGCAACTGTCCTGAGATTAAAATCTAGATTAAGCACCTGTCTACCTCTGTATGTTGGGCCCTTGATAACTTGGGTCAGGTTCATGGATCAGTAGCCGGGAGTCTGCATCCCACGAAGCAAGTTAGTTTTTCTCCAGAACTATCAGTCTTGGAAACTTCACCACCAACTCAGCCATGGAGTCAAGCGGCTCAGGTAAGAATGTGGCTGGGCAGCCCCTAAAACCTCACCTTTGATCACATCCATTTAACTGCTATAGAGGTTTTTTTTCTTTGGTTCCATCCTTTTTTCTTTCAGGATGATGAACACATCTGACATTATACCAACAGTCCTTTCATTCTGCATAAGCTGCCAGCTTTGAATACCCTTAAGTGCATTAAACCCACACGCTAAATAAGTTCATCAAACTTTTTTGGCGGGGAGGCAATGACACTGCTTGGTGGTTTCAGAAACTGGTGAGTTTTGAAAGAACTCACTCTCTGACCAAAGCATCTTATAAGTCACAACACTGTTCCTCAGCTGGGTGCTGCTATTGAGAAAAGGAAAGGAAAACAAAGGCAGAAGATTTGAACTGATGACCTTTCTTAATATGCCATGTGCCTCTGAAATTAGAACACCACCATACAGCAGCGAGCCAAAACACAGCAGGACTGAGCTGGCAAATGGTATAGCAAATGCTATGCTGCTAGAGTTTTCTGCCAGTTGATGGATAGAACAACAACACTTTAGAACTGTAGGGAAAGGATGAAATCTAGTAAGAATCCTGGTGAGAGACAATGATGCATTTTGTTTGGTATTGTCTTAATATGCTTTATGGAACCAGCCGTCATAGTCCATAAGTCTTATTTTCTGATTTAGCAGAAAATTTGGAATTTTTGCTATGGTAAATAAGTTAAGGATCAAGATACATGTTCTTAGAGAATATCCATATGTATTGTATTGCCTAGCATATGAAGCAGAGGTAGTATTCAGGAGGTTCTGACCACTTCTGGAGAACTGGTAGCAGAAATTTTGAATAGTTTGGAGAATCAGCAAATACCACCTCTGACTGACCCCGCCCCCATCTATTCTCTGGCTCCTGAGTCTCAGCTGATTGGCTGGGTCTTCCTTGGTTGCCCTGCACAGGTGAATGGAGCTGGAAAGCAGGTTAGTGGGGTGGGGAGGGAATAGGATTTTGCAATATCCTTCCCCTGCCACGCCCACCAAGCCACACCCACCAAGCCACAACTAAGCCACGCCCACAGAACCGGTAGTAAATCCCGTCACTGATATGAAGAGATATGTATGGGTAGAGATTAGTATATAAATGTGATTACTATATAACATTTTCAAATATATTTTGAAAGATATATACAGGTACTCCTCAACTTACAACCCTTTATTTAATGACCATTCCGAGTTACAATGGCACTGAAAAAAGGGACATGACTGTTTTTCACATGACTTGTTGCAGCATTCTGTGGTCACATGATCAAAGTTTGGATACTTGACATGTATAAATGATCACCTTTTATAACCTTCCAGCAAGCAACGTCAAGGAAAAGCCCAATTCAATGAACAATTATGTCACTAACTTAACAACTTCAGTGATTCACTTAACAATTGTGGCAAGAAAGGGAGCAAAACTCTTAACTGTTTTGCTTAGCAACTAAAATGTTGGACTCATTTGTGCCAGTAAATCACTACCTATATTTTCATTTAATTTCATGTGAAGTGTAGATGTTAGGGTCAAAAGGTCAGTGTTTATTCAGGCTATCACTCACAGATTTCTATCCATTTATTCTCCACAGGACATGTGTAATAGGAAGGAAGATGAAGGTGGAGTAGAACAGATATAATGACAGACTGAGGAAGTGTGGAACATCTGTGGCCATATTAAAATGCTAATAATTATCACACTGAGCAAAGAATATTCTCTAAGAGGGAATGGCAGGTGCTTGATTTAAAACATAATTTGAAAAGCATTTTTGGAACATATTTCAGAATACTGTGCAAGAATCAAATCTGATCAAGAAATATTGTAAAATTGTGGAATATATTAGTCTACACTCTTAAAGTAGACAGAATTCAGGATTCTAAGAAGTGAGTTACCAAACGTAAAATCCAAAGGTGTTTAGGTTTTCAGGGGAGCCCTTTATGCTTTTACAGTAAACTACATAAGAGCCTTAAAAAATTGACGTAGAATGTTGTTATATGACTAATAGTGTCTGTAGGCTTTTTCTGATTTTATTAGAATGACAAAAGCAGCATTTCTTGGCTTCATACATAATGCTTTTGCCTGCATTTTATTTAGCACATGGTGTAATGCAAATGTATTATGCAAATTGTGGTGTATTATTTATTTTAGTTGTTTCTTTCAATATGGCTGTTTGGTTAGATCATCATTAAATAAACTATAGCTTTGTGAGATTTATGAACTGGCCATTGACCAGAAAAACATACCTGTTTCTGAGAACAGATGCTTAGAAAGAGGCTGTGGACATCTAAGCATGAAAAAATATTTATTTAAATTACAAGTTATATAAGTTTTCCCATTATTCCAAGAGCCATTGCTGAATGAAGATATTCAATTGTCTTTTTTTTTTTCATTTTAGAAGATCTTAGGCAAGTGATGTGGCTTTAAACAGCTGTAACCAATCAGCGAACACAATGGTGTGGCCATTGCTTTTTCCCAGATACTATTGTAGGAAATTAGCACTCACCCCTCTCCTAGAAAAATGAAATATCCTAGTAAATATTAAAAAGGCAGAATATTTCCCGTAAAAGGGAAGTAGAAACTCAGAGAGGCAGAAAGCGCACCTTTGTTAATGGGCGGGCCATTACGGCCTAGGCCGAGTATTCTACATAACAAACATCTTACCACCTGGCCTGGGAAGATTGCATCAGCCAGCACTCAGGTGAAGCCATGTGGTCCAGACAAAGCCTAAAAAGTTAGCTAAGACCCCCGCCCCTGGGAGTCTGACAATCAGTGAGATACATTTCCTACACAGGAACAGGAAACACTAAGGCGAGACCCAACAGAAGGTATATAACTAAGGGTCTCTCAGCATCTTGCCCCTTCTTTTCCTTCACCCAACATCTTGAAGCATGTGATCGTCCTTTTCACTTTGGATCTCCAAGGCATGTGGTCCTGTCCATCTTTCCAAACAGCCTCCATGTTTCCAGTGTCTTTTTCCCCACTTGAAACTGAACCCAGAAGGATATTTCTTCGAACACTTTAAAGCAGGGGTGTCAAACGTGCATCTTCACAGTGGTGGTCACATCACGTATTGTGACTCCCTTCCTCTTCACTAAACTGAGTGTGGGCGTGGCCAGCATGTGACGTTTCCGGCCCATGCCGCGAATTTGAAAACCCTGCTTTAAAGGAAATAATATGGCTATCAATGGCAGCTGGCTTTAACCAAGGTGGGAGTTTGTTACCAGTAATAATTAAATAAATGCAGTCTCCACTGATCTACCCTCTGCTATCTCTCTCTTCTTTGCCACTGATTACAGACCCTTTTCCTACCAATTTCAGAATACAGCTGTGCAACAATTGTTCAGACTGCTTTCCCCCTCCCCCACAGCCCCCACCCCCACCAATGCCAGATCTTCTACTTTCCTTAGTTCAGGTTTCAGCATCAGTTCCTAGGTAAACCAGTATTCCATATGTCCTGTCTGCCATAACCATCCCCCAGCTGACATCCTTTTTTCTGGCTTATGTGAAAGAGTGAGTGACATTGTCTCGGTCACCATATGCTGTTTGTGTGCTAACACTGACTCCTCTGCTCTGTTTATTATGTGGTGCCTGTAACCTTAGTATAACATTGAACAGGATCACAGGACAGCAGAGAATGAACTTTTCACCTGACTCCCAATTTATCAACTTAAATAATTCAGAAAATGAACTATACTGGATGCTCATATTTCTGAGGCACTGTTGTGTCAGAAGTTATTTTCCCCCTATCTAAAAGAAACTGCTGCTTGGTTGCCATGATTTAATGAAAGCAACAGATTGTTTCCTGTGCGATCAAATGCGTTACATCAACTCTTAGTATCTCAACCAAAAGAGAAACAGGTGGAGTGGAACAATCACAATCATTTTTTTTTCCAAAATTCATAACTCTAAGCCAGGAATTATAAAAGGCAGATCTGCATTTGGATAACATGCTCCAAAATGTTGTGACCTTTTAAAATTAGAATTATTAGAATTAGAATTCTTTTATTGGCCAAATGTAATTGGACACACAAGGAATTTGTCTTGTTGCAAATGCTCTCAGTATACATAAAAGAAAAGATACATTTGTCAAGAGTCAGGAATCATAAGGTACAACACTTAATAATAGTCATAGGGTACAATAAGCAATCAAATCATACTAAGAAACAGTCAATATATATCATAAGGATACAAGCGTCAAAATTACAGTCCTACAGTCACAAGTGGGAGGGGATGGGTGATAAGGAGTGATGAGAAGATTAATAGTAATAGTAGCACAAACTTTGTAAATAGTTGGACAGTTTTGTGGGAATATTTGTTTAGCAGAGTGATGGCATTTGGAGAAAAACTGTTCTTGTGTCTAGTTGTTCTGGTGTGCAGTGCTCTATAGCTTCGTTTTGAGGGAAGGAGTTGAAACAGTTTATGTCCAGGATGTGAGGGGTCTGTAAATATTTTCACAGCCCTTTTTTTGACTCATGCAGTATATACAAGCTCTCGATTGAAGGGAGGTTGGTAGTAATTGTTTTTTCTGCAGTCCTAATTATCCTCTGAAGTCTGCGTCTGTCCTGTTGGGTTGCAGAACCAAACCAGACAGTTACAGTGGTGCAGATGACAGACTCAATAATTCCTCTGTAGAACTGGATCAGCAGCTCCTTGGGCAGTTTGAAATCATAATTTTATTAGAAATTTTTTGAAATATTTAAAAGATAAGTATGAGAAATAGAAAAAAACATTAACAAAAAAGGAAAGAGAAAATACCATAAATAAAGAAAAGAAAAATATTTTAAAAAGTTACTTCTTAAGGCAATTCTTCCTTAAGAAGACTCAGATGCCTATACTATAATGCTTGAAGTTTGAAGAACAAACAGAGTGAACTTGATTAAAGCCAGCATAGGTTTTCAAAACCAGAACATGCCAGACAAACCTTATTGCTTTCTTTGACAAAGTGGCTAAAATAGTGGATAAGGGAAATGCTGTGGGCATATTTTTCTTACTTCAGTAAGGCATTTAAATAGTAGACCACAGCCTACTTCTTGGTAATATAGAACAATGTGGGATAGACAGTACAATCACCTGATTGATTCACAATTGGCTGACCAACCACACTTAGCAAGTAATCTTCTATGGAATTATATGTAATTGGAGGGAAACATGCAGTGGGATACCTCAAAGTTTTTTCTTAGGCCCAGTACTCTTTAACATCTTTATAAACAAATTATACGAGAGGATAAAGAGTGGAACTCATTACATTTGCAGATGACACCAAGATGGGATCAAGGATCAGTGTTCAAATCTCTCAAGGTCCTTCTCAATCTTGAGTCTATCATTTAAAGCAGGGGTGTCAAACTTGATTTCACTGAGGGCCGCATCAGGGTTGTGTTTGTCCTTGGGGGGCAGGTGGGCATGGTCAGGGTGGGCATAGCCAGTTCGACATCACTTGTGTCAGGGGCGCCCCTCTGCCAGTGAAAACGGAGCTCGGGAGGCTGCGATGGCCTCCTGCAACCCTCTACCAGTGAAAAAGTGGCCTCTGTTTTTGCTGGCAGAGGGATTCAGGAGACCATCACAGCCTCCTGAGCTCCATTTTTGCTGGCAGAGGCCCCGCAGGCTGGTCCTTTGCTGTTTTCAGAGCAGCCCCGCGGTCCAGATTTAACCACCTCGCAAACTGAATTCAGCCTGTGGGCCTTGCGTTTGATTTAAAGCATTAGCTCTTCTCCCCAATGCTTTAAATGATAGACTCAAGATTGAGAAGGACCTTGAGAGACTTGAACACTGACCCCAGATTGTAATCTGTTGCATATGAATGCCCCACTGTGTTTTACGATTGTCTGGGCTTCTGCTATTTTGGGGTCTACTGGTAATTGTTTTTTTAAAAAAATAAAGTTTTATTTGGGTTTTCACACATACAAAATACAAGTAAAACATCTTCTTTGAAAATAGCATGCTCCCGGGTTACACTTCTTTATACAGACACAAAACTCAATTTCATGCTCCTTTTTGTGTTCTATTCCATATCTTATACTATTTTACATTTTCTATATAGTTTTTCCCCTCTTTTAATTTTCTCAATTTTATTTTGATTATCTCATCTCAATTCAAATCATTATATTTATACTTTTGTCTATTCTGTTTCAATTTCATATTATCTTTTCTCATTAAACAAATTTTCTCCTGTAGTTACTAATTGGAGTATGACACCTTTATATCTTTTAATTACATCCATCCAACTCTTATCCAAAACTTCAATATATACCTTAAGGTTATGACTTTCAATATAATACATAATACATAACTTCCAATCGAATTCTGCTTGGTACATTCTTATAATACACACTATATTCTTTTAAAAAAAGGATTATAAATATATGTAATTATAAACCCTCATTCCATTCCAATTCAGTTCTATCATTAATAATCATTAAAATCTTAACATCTTTAACATTTCTTTTCAATTAAATATCATACTTCCTTAAAGATACATATAATCTCCATAATTAATTTTTCCCTTATTTCTCTTCACATATGTTTTGTAAATCATTAAATATTCATTTTGTTACATTTATTTATTGACAAGCATTCCACTGAATTATGATAGTTATTTTATCAAACATTTTAATCATACATTGTTTCATATTTTCTAAAATTATTTCTATTTCTAATATAACCATACTATCTTATGTACCTTTGCAGAATCCCCTTTTCCATTAATTTTTCACCCATTATCTCTAAATAGGCCCTGTTTCTATATATTTTGTTTCTGTCCTTTATAACTTCTTCTCCTTTCTTTCTTCCCTCTCATCTTCTCCCTCCCCTTTTTACCCCCTTGTGTCTCTACTTCTAATTCTCTCTTCTGCATTTCCCTCTTCTGTTGCTTTCTGATTTTATACTTATTTTTCACTCTATTTTTGGGGGGGAGTTGTTTTCCCAATCTTAAACTTTCCATTCTCTTTCACCCCTTTCCTTTTTTGCCCCCACCTAAGATTACTTGTTCATTAAAGATGGCTTCTTCTTTGTCGCAATCTTCTTGTTCTGCAGGCATTTCTTGTTGTTTCTCATAGTTCCAAATCTCCATTTCTAAGAACTGAAATATGAAGCCAAAAGAACCTCTCCCTTCTTGCGTATCTTCTTTGTACTTTTAAAGTTCCATTTTCAGTTCTTCTAAAAGTGGAGCCATTTTAAACAGTTTTAAACAACCACCCAATTGATTTTAGTCATTCAAATATAATAACTAAAAATCCAGAGATCATCAAGTAATCCAAATAGTCCCAAGCTGTTTCTTCTTATTTCTTTTTCCACTTTCTCTTCCTGGGGTTTTACTATTTTGTTGTGATGTTTCAGTTAAAATGTATCTTTTGGAGGTCTTGTTGAGATTTTGCTGTAAGTTCTTAATTCCAGGCAGTCTCCTCCCTTCCAGATCCTGCCCTTTTATTCCTTTTTTCTCCTTTCCTGTTTTCAAAAGCTTTTGATTATCCAGAAATCTTTATTATCCCTTTGACTTTTTATTTTCAGCATTAAATGCCTATTAATGTCAAAGTGGATTTTTTTCCAATTTCTTGCTTAAGTCACTTGGCTGTCAGTATGGAAAAAGGAGGAAAAAAAACCCAAATCTTTTCCCCTTTCTCTCTCCTTCGCAGCTTAAAAATCTTCTTAGGGAACAATGTTATTGTTTTTTTTAATAGTTTCAATTCCAGGGTACCTTATTTGTTGCTTTTTCTCTTCTTTTCTTCCTCCTGCACATTCTTTTCCAGTCAAGTTCTTCTGTGTGGTGGCCATTTCTGACAACCACTACAACCGCCTTCAGGAAAGGGAGTAATGGCCAGCTAGGGGGGAGAGATGCAGCTCTCCTCAACCCTACAGGCAGTCTCCCCCTTCTTCATCACATCTACGGGAGGGCTTAGCCCCGAAACCAGCTGGCTTGGGGCACTCCAGGGGTGAGCACAGATCAAAAACTCACAGACGAGGTTTCGGTCTGTCACCAAAGAAGCTCAAACCAGAAGTTACTGGTAATTGTTAACAGGCCTGTGTGAGGTCTAGCTTTGTGAAGATTTCCCCCTCCCCCCAAGGGAATTTGATAAATGCTGTACCACTGGGACAGGGTATGCGCTTTGTTGGAGTGCGTGGTTAAGGGTTGCTTTGTAGTCTCCACAGATGCGCACAGACCCATCTGGTTTAACTGGCATCTGGTTTAACTTTCCCTCTTTGCATGGTCACTGGGTTCTAGGGCCCCTTGTGCGATGAGTTTATCCAATTGCTCATCGATCTTTGGTTTGAGTGCAAAAGGGACCCGCCTTGCCTTTAATCTTATGGTGGTTATGGTTGGATTTAGGTTCAAGGAAATTGGGGACCCCAAGTACTTGCCCAACTCTCCATTGAATACATCTCAGAATTCTTCCATCAGGGTCTCCTCCCAATCCATCTTTGTGATGCTATTTATTCCTGTAACTTTGATTCTCAACGATGCAAACCATTCGAGTCTCAGTAGGCTGGGTCGGTCCCAGTCTACTATGATTAATGGTAGGACTCTGGTTTATTGTTTGAATGTTACTCTGAACTGTCCATTGCTCACTACAGGAATGTTGTATTCCTGGTAGTCTTTCAGCGTTGGCGTTTGTCTTTCGAGTCCTTTACGGCTTATGTCTGGTATCAGACTTTTTATGATGTCCCATGATACCATTGATAAATATGAGCCTGAGTCTGCTTCCATCTGGCAAGGCTGGCCTTCTCTGGTGACCTGGACATGTACTTTCTGGGCATTTGTCATGTTTGAGTGTCCGATGGTCACCGTCTGATGTGTTTCATTGGTGGCCTCTTTCCCTTGCCTGTTTCTGGTGGCTTGGTTCCAGTGGCTTCCTGTTTGTTTCTCCCTATCTCGGGGGGGGGAGTGTTCCATCTTTGCCTGGGGATGTTCTTCAATGCTCAGCAGACCCTTGCAATGTGTCCCCGCCATTCACAATGTTGGCATATTGCATCTAGGAAACGGCATTCCAAACGTGGATGGTTTCCCTCAGAGCTGACACAATGGAATTCTTTCGTTTTTCTGTTTTGGTCCCTTCTGTTATGTTCCGAGGGGAGTTGATTTACCCCACTTGTCTTCCTCTTCATCTTCTGATTCAGACTCGATGTCCTCGTGGTAGGTCGTGGTGGTGTTTTTTGATGAATCCGGTGGTGCGTTATTCATTTTCCACGTGGCGGCTGCCGATTTCTGGGTTGCTTCTGCTGCGGTAGCCTCTTCTATTGATTCTTTGAGTGTTGTCTTGGGTTTCATTAATAATCTGCCCTGTAGTGTTAGGCCTCTCAGACCCAAGACTACTCAATCTCTCATAGCCTCATCTATGTTGAGGAATTTGCATGCTCCAGTGATGTCCCTCAAGGTTGTGATGAAATCGCCGATGCTCTCGCCCCCTTTTTGGTCATGCCAATAAAATTCATGTCTTTTGATGAATATGGCAGGACTGCAATGTGTAAGGAAGACAGCTCTCTTCCTGTGTTCTGAAATATTCTTGAGGTCGTTCCCTTCGAGGAACATGAGGAATTGATCGATGTACGATTTCCAATATTTGGTTGTTGGATCAAACAGTGCGGGTGGCATATTGTTTCCAGCCATCTTGCCTCAATATGTCGTCAGCGTTCCTCAGTCGCCACGTGCTTGCTGGTTCCCTTTGTCTCAGTATCCCATCCTTGTCGCCAGTGTTAAATCGTGGGAATGAGACTCTTGGAGTCAGAGTAGTGATCAGTCATCTTTATTTCTGCCTAGAACTGACTGCGGAAGAACCTGCGGCAGCCCTTTTACAATCGGGCTGCTCACGGCTGTGGCCAGTGATGGCTCATCGAATTTCCTGCCGCCACAGACCAACCAATCACAGGTAAGTATGCTAATACATAACATATAGGATCTCCTGCCATTGGCATGTGGTTAGACTAGAAGATCTACAAGCAGAGGTGGGTATTCAGCAGGTTCTGACCAGTTCTGGAGAACCGGTAGCGGAAATTTTGAGTAGTTCGGAGAACCAGCAAATACCACCTCTGATTGGAGAGTTTACAATATCCTTCCCCTGCCATGCCCACCAAGCCATGCCCACAGAACTGGTAGTAAAAAAAAATTGAATCCCACCACTGCCTCCCAGGTCACTTCAGAAATCATTGAGTCATTTTTATTTGTTTTCATCAAAAAGTCCATAAAGTGTTTCCAGTATTTTAGAGATGGCTTCACTGGTTGAGTGAACTACGCTGGGGGGTGGGGTGGTGGTGGAGAGAAAGTACATGTAAAACACAGGAACAGAGCAAACAATTTTGAAATTACTTGGAGGGAGGAGTTAAAAATAAAATAAATGCAAGACTCTAATGCTACAATAATTATGGAACATGAATGCATTACATAGTTGAAAGACCAACTGAATGTGCCTTTATCCTCAGGATATAAATATACAAAATGCAAAGCCAGGTGTGATACTTTGAAGGCTCCAGGGGGAATACCTAGGCAGAAGCAGGTGTGCAGATGAAAGACTTTGTTTTCCTACTCAAGGGCAGAAAGAGAATCGAACAGGTGAACAGGAAAATGCTTAGAGTTAAATTTAGGATCAAGAATCTGACTAAAGAATTAACATTATCTACCAAGATTGGAAACCATGGTTGTTTATACAGATTTTTTCTAAAAAAAATAATGCTGTAACTTTAGAATATTTAATTATTATATTTAGAACCAGCCTAGTGTTGCACCTATGGTATCAGACTATAAACTAGGAGATTCTGAGTTCTCATCTCATAGAGTTATTGTTGATAATAGGAGGAAGAAGGAGTATTAGATATGTTTGCTTGGTTATTTATAAAAATAATAAAGGCAGGATATACATAATCTTTTTTTTAAAAAAAGCCTTCCATTTATTCCTTTTTAAATTATGATTTTTTTGTTTTTTTAATATACTTTTATCAAAAGTTTTTTTCTTAAATACAAATAGAAATAAAGACAATGGAGAAAGGAAAAAGAAAAAGGATACAGGAGATAGATTAAGGCTAAGGGGAAATTTAAAAAAACAAAACATTCATTTCTGACTTTCTTTGGTGCAGTCTGATACATAATAGTTATAGTATCAGCTCTTTAATTATATCAAATAATGATTACTAGCCATTTCTATATTAGTATGCCAATTAATTGTCAAAACCCAAACTCAAAATTTCATATTTTTCTTTTTCATGCAGAAAGCTCAGAAGTAGCTTCCAAGTAATTACAAAATTATTTACATTTTTGTCCCTAATTAGTGCAGTCAATTACACCATTACAATCAATTCCACCATCTTTTCAATCCATTCCTCCATTGTGGGAGTTAGTGCATCTTTCCATTTCTGGGGATATAGAATTCTTGCAGCTGTCAACATGTACAGCAACTAAGTTACAAATCCCACCCTCCCATTTTTTTAATATAATAGTCCTAGAAGTATATTCTGGTTTGCATTGTAAAACCATTTTTAAAATTTTCTGAATTAAACCATGGATTTGTATCCAACCCTTCTTTGCCTTGTTATGTATCTACCATGCAATAGAAAGTACCTTCCTTACCTTTGCATTTCCAGAAAACCTTTGAAACACATTTCTACATCTTTCACAGTTCATTTGACATTAAATACCAGCAATACATCATTTTGTAGAAATTCTCTTTAAGATTACAATTCAACAATATTTTTAGTCCTTTAATTCACATGTTTTCCCATCCCTATACATTATATTATAATCAAAATTTCTTTTCCACTGAATCATACAATGTTTAACATATCCACTTTCTAGGTTTAATTGTTATAAGCCATAACTATCAGATGTTCATTTCCAACTCATTTTAGCAGCTTCAAAACTACACTTTTTTTGTTCAAAGAAAAGAAAATCAACTGTAGATAGATAAACCAGTGATATGTATGATGTTTTAGCCTCAAATCATTTTTTTAAATCTGAGAATGAGTTCACCTTGAATAAAGGATATTATTTCACTATGAACCCATCAATTACAGCTCAGTGTCATTTCCTTTCTAAAAAGGGGTGACAAGCAAAGAGGTATTTGAGGTGGGGAACCCTTTTTATTCCAAATTCTATAATTTATTTTATTATTTATATTTCTGAATTGCAGATAAAAGTCTTTTAGATTTTTAAAAGATGTATACAATCAAATAGTTTTTGTATATTCTTTTGAAATATATTTCAGCCTTCCAATTTAAGCAAAGTCAAGAGAAAAAGATTCCTCCTGCTTTATTATAAGACATAATAGAAACTTGAAAGTCTGTTTGTGTCTGTCCTCTTTTATGCTACCAAAATTAAGGTGATTTTTTTCCCCTCTTGTTTGCTTTCCTATAAACTTTGGGATCGCAGCATAGCCTGATGCTCCATTCAAATGACACTTAGTTCAGGGGTGTCAAACTTGTGTCGTCACAGGGTGATCACATGACTTTTCCCCCCTTCACTAAACCAGGCATGGGCATGGCCAGCACGTGACGTATCCAGCCTATAGGCCGCGAGATTGACTCCCTGCTTATATTCTTTCCAGAATATCAATAGACCTTAAAAGAGAAAACCAAGGTTATGGGCTTTTGCCAAAAATCCAAAACTCTATTTATGGAGCACCAATAGCCATAAAATAGAACAATAAAATAAAATAGAACAAGTGGCTAGCTTTAAGTACTCAGGAGTAGTCATGCTTTCCACTGGCTCAAGGGAGGCTACTGTGAATATCTTCCCACTACCAGGTAAAATATCTGCCAAAGGCATCCTTAGGTTTTTCTGATCCAAAATATTATGTTTCAGCCGCACTTAAACTATTTCAGGCTAAACCACTAGGGCAGTTTCTTTATGGGACTTCAGCTGCCCCCTCCCAACTCTGCTTCATTTTTCACTTCCCCGAAGAGGGTATAATCCCAATCCATAAGGGCAGTTGTCCAGATACTCGCTGTGTCTCAAATGCACATGACTGTATGACTGGAAAGAAGTATCATAAAAGTTGACTTAAGAATGTGGGTGACTTCTATGAACCTTTGGTTGAAGCTTAACTTTTATCCTCAAAGCTTAGCACCATTGATTCTTCAGGGCAATTTTCAATCCGCATGGATAAAAGCTGTTACATCTAATATTTTAAAACAAAGCTATTCTCAATCTTCAATTCTTAATATGGAATATGATCTGGTGACACTAACCCTAAAACAAAGAATAAAAGATATAGAGATGTGAGCAAATCTGTAGGAAGACCACACCTGTTCTATCATCAGTACCTGACAGATACATTGTCATTGCTCCAAGTACCTTACACAGCTAGAAACATCCAGCTATTGGAAAGCTTTCTCTCTTGCCCAATGCTATGTTCTCCCTTGCCCATCCATTATTGGATGGTATGTAATTATAAATAGATGCTGAAAGGTTTTGCCAGAGTTAGGGTGGCGCAGTGGTTAAAACGCAGTATTGCAAGCTACTTCTGCTGGCTGTCGGCTGCCAGCATTTTAGCAGTTCGATTCTCACCAGTTCAAGGTTGACTCAGCCTTCTATCCTTCCAAGATTGGTAAAACGAGGACTCAGATTGTTGGGGGAAATATGCTGACTCTGTAAACTGCTTAGTGAGGGCAGTGAAGTGGTATATAAGTCTAAATGCTATTGCTATTGCTATGATTGTGCTCTTCTTTGTGCTCTTTTTATTGAGGCATTTGAACCAGATTCATACTACCTCTGACTAATACATATCTTAATTTTTCTGATCACCAAGGTTCTGCCTATGCCCAGATGCTGTTTGTAGATGAAGTACCCCTTGTTGTAGAACATGTATCCATCCAACCCTGATGGGCCAATATCCCACAAGGCATTTTTTGTAACTATAATTTATTTTAATTTTAGAAACCATATTACTTGGTGATAGTAATAGTTTTAGATAGTATTACTTTCTTATAATTTGGTATATCATATTTAATATAATTTTAATCCTTATATTTTAATTAACATAGGCTACCTCTTGAACCTCACTTATCGATGTTAGTTAGGTTATTTTACAAAAATGTGTTAACTTTGTCCTAAACTTTATTTTATTCATCAGTTGTACTTGTGTATCACTGCATTTTATTCAGCTGAATTCCGTGCTGCAAGTTTTGGATCCTAATATGTCAGAGCTCCTTCAAGTCCCTCCTTAATGGTTTTTTTATACCAAGGTCATCTCTAAATTCTTTAACAAGCATTGAGTGTTGATGATGGTGACAGGATCATTCTTGATTTATAAGAGAGAATGCACTCCTTTTTATGATGAGCATAAGCTTTGATCAATTAATGTTATCATTGCATTGCATGGAGCCAATGCTTTATGAAAGCACAATAGTGACTCTGAAGAATATAGGTTTACCATATGTTTACTCCTGGAATATATTTATTTAAAATTTAAATGGATAAGACTGTCCAAATTATAGCAATTCTGGATGTGTCTTAACTAGAGCTCCAAAAATGCAGAGATACTGCTGGTATTTAGCATTCTTGTGATTGCAAACTGCACAACAACAAATAGGTGTGCACTTATTTAATGGAAGTTTTTCTAGGCAAAGCAAGAATATAGGGTAAATGCCAATTGGAATCAGGCTTATCCTGATATGCTAGTTTATAATAGCAATTACTGAACACACCCTGAAAACAAAAACCAGTGAGTCAATAATCTTATTTTATTAATTTCACTCTGACTGTGATTGGATCCCAATCTACTCTATGGTTTTTTTCAGAAGAATTTTTCCTATTTTAATAACTTCTCCCTGTACAGGAATCACTGATGTTCCATAAATTCTAAGGCAAACACATTACCCTTTTGCAAGTCAAAACTCTTCAAAAATTTAATAATTGGTTTACAGCAGGGAGGCTTATAATGAGAAAAATTGCTCACAATGTTGTTCACTAAAAGAGGCATGGTTTCACACTAATTAGACGTTCTAATGAGAAAAAAGAATATGAAGTACTTTCATTTACAATGAACTCAAAGTATTGTTTTCCTCTACACAATCTAGAAGAGTATTTTTTAACCATGACAACTTTTTGAAAACTTCACAACCAGAATTCCCCAGCTAGCTTGCACTTTAGCTGCACTATCTTGTCAATTTTCAAACAGCTTTACTAGTATTTCATTGTCCTGTAGCTTAGTTATTAATAACATTTTCAATCTTGACAACTTTAAGATGTGTAGACTTCAATAACCACAATTCCCTAGCTGGCACATATTTTAACTGCACTATCTTGTCAGCTTTTAAATAGTTCTGCTAGTATTTCATCATCTTTCAGCTTAATTATTTTGTTTCCCTTTCCAGAATATCTGGCCCTAGCAAAGTATCATCATGTTTGCATATGTTTTTATTTTTATATTTTTATATAAATCTTGAGTAATTTTTCTTTGTATCTTTTTATTTCTTTGTCTTTTCTTGTACCCATCTTTGCCTAAAAGTTTCCCCTGATTTCTGATTTTAAAAAAAACAAAACTTGTCATCTTCAATTTTTGTAGGCTACTGATCTACAAAGAAACCTCATTAACTCAGCTGTTTGCAAAATGCAAAGAGACAATTCTCTCAGGCTATGGCTTGACTCACAGACTTAATTAAGACATAATCTAGTTTCTTTGGATTTGAATCAGTTTCTTTCATGAACTTCTCCCTTTAAGTTGTAAGCCAGCATATAACATTTCACAAATACTGTGAACACAGCTAGTTGTGTTTAACAGACAGTCATGTTTTGAGCAAAATATAGTTTTTGGAAATAGGGAGGGATGGAATAAAGATTTCACAAAATGATTCTTGACACACATTTTTTCACTTTTGAAATTTAAATGCAAAATTATTCCCTGTTGCAAGTTCATAATTCTCAAAATCAGATTTTTTCCATTATTGCAACGTTAATATATGTGCACTACATCTCCCATAATTCCCCAGCCAGCATGCCCAGGGTCCATAGATCTTAAAGTTGCTAGGGTTGAGAAACATGGCTCAGAAAGAACAGCTTTTTTTTTCATGTTCTTGTTGCATTATTTGAGGTGCGCATGTAGTATCATGTCTAATTCATGGATAATACTATGCTGTAATTTAATATGAAACAACATAATGAACAAATGATGGTCTTTTAATTTTTTTGCAAAGCAAACAAGGTTGCTCCATTCATATCTCAGCATAGCAGTCCCTGATTGCTGGTTGAGAAATGAAATACTCTTTTAATGTTAAGTGAAAAACCAGTTCCTAGTTTTTAAATAATTTTTTTAATATTTAAAACATAGATTTCACTTTTCAGGAGTGAAGCACATGAGGGATTCATGGTGTGCCAAAAACTTCACTAAGGAAAAACATCCCTAGACATCCCTACCCCTTCCTTGTGATGGGAAAGGGGTATCAAATGATATATGATTAGCTGCTAGATTAGCAGCTACTGGGGGTTCGCAGGGGTTTGGGAGAGCCCCTGGCTAAGATTTTGTGCAGTTCAGAGAATTCCCAAATCCAACTCCTGGCTGGCCCCACCCCGCTTACCCCACCCCTCCCAGGAGTCCCCACGCGGCCTGTTTTGGATGCAGGTAAGGGCAGGGTGTACACGGAGACTCGAGGAGGGTGAAAAATGGGCCTCCAGAAGTTTGGGGTGGCCAGAAATGGGCCCATTCCCAGCTTTCAGAGAGCCTCTGGAGCAGGGGAGGCCGTTTTTGCCATTCTGCAGGCTTGAGGAAAGCGTCCAGAGCCCGGGGGGGTTAAAACACCCACCCTGGCCGTAGTGCAGGAGGCCAACTAGGCCATGCCCACCATGGCCATACCTACCCAGCAACCGGGCAGAGAACCTGTTGCTAAACTTTTGAAGCCCACCCCTGGCGACTACTAATTATTATAGCAAAAAAATAAGAGTATGGGATGGGAATAAAAAAAATGAACATGATGATTGTAACTGCGCACATGGAACTCTGCTGTAAAATATAACAGTTTTTTTGGTGCACATGAAAAAGGAGCAGAGTTTTGCCATTCTGCCCTTCTTCTTCTTCTTCTTCTTCTTCTTCTTCTTCTTCTTCTTCTTCTTCTTCTTCTTCTTCTTCTTCTTCTTCTTCTTCTTCTTCTTCTTCTTAGTTCTGATTGTAAGTCAAGGATTACCTGTATGTATTTAGTTATAGTACACCAGACAGGGTACCCTGTTCACCCTTTTATAAAAACTTTGTTAGATGATGCCTAAAAAGTGTTTTATTTATACATGCTTCATGCGTCACAAGGGATGGACGAAGTAGAGAGACAATAATTTCTTGCTGGAAAACTTGTCCTTGACTTGAGAACTAAGCCTGCAATTATGGATGCACATTGTGATGGTCGTTGTGAATCATTGAATGACCATGCTTCATTTTGCAATCATTTTTGTGGCAGTCATTAAGTAGACATGGCAGACATTAAGCAAAAGTGGGTTTCATTCATTAATGTTGTAGCCATTAAACAAAACCCTTTGTTTGCTTTGGATATTTTTTGAAGGAACCCAGAATTAAATACCTGTTTCCAGCAAAATCAGAATTGCTGTGATGTGACTGCAGGATGCTGCAAATGGCTGTAACTGTGGGCCTGTTCCTAAGTATCCAAAATGCAGTCCTGTGATTATGGAGGGACAGCCATTGGAACTTTTGGGGAGTCCATTTTAACTTCAAACAGCTGCTAAGAGACTGTTGTAAGTTGAGGGGCTACCTGTAAGTTAATGGAGACAAATATGAAGAATGTTACTCCAGGCCAATAGAAGGCCCCTTGTTTCAGATTCAGAGTTTCACCTTGTCTTACCTGGAGAAATAGAGACTTATAATGAAGTGTTGTAATGACGAGGCAGTCGAGTTGCTTGATCATGATCAACTGAATCATGATGAACTTTATTGGAGTCTAGTCTTGCATTTATACACATTTTTAGTAATCCTCCAACATTGGTTAACTTTGGTTATTGCTTAACTTTCGTTACTGTTTAGCATAGTAATTAATACAATTAATTATCTCTAATTAAAGTCTAACACATGTTTACTTCCTCTCTCTAATCCTCCTTTAGATTAGTGACTTTGTTTGCCTGAGTGGTATTTCTTGTAAACATTCTTTATTTGAAGTTTGCTATCCAAGATAAGAACATCCCTGCAATTACAACTCTACAATGAAGGGTTGGGAATAGCCTACAGATAATCCCCTCCAACCTCAGGCAAAAGACACCTGGAAAAATTCAGGTACATAATATGGGTCAGGGAAAGAAGAGGATCAGCCTGAGGTGAGCAGAAGGAAGGAAAGGAAAAAGACACAGATAGGCATTGGGAAGATGGAGTGTTCGGAGGGTTGCCTGAGGAACAAGGGCTATATTAGCATAATGCCCAAAGCTGGATTGTGATTTTTCAACTGCCTTTTAAATATGTTGTGTCAGTTCATCCAATGGGGGTTGTAAACCCTGTTTACGGTCTTGTGTGCTGTATGAACCTAGCTTCACTGTTTGTTTGTTTTTCAATAAATCAGGATAGATACAAGCCACAGCAATGACTATATATGAACTCAGCCAATATGAAGTCCTATCTCCAAAGAACTAGGCATAAATAATTTTTTTAACCTATTTGAATAGAAAGAGCCACTCAGGAAAATACATTATGTTGAGGAGCAAAATCTTGCTACCCATTTTAGGAAGGATGGAATCATTCTACATGTTACATTTAAATTGCCTTTATTGGTCCTTTTGCTCTTTTCAATCTAATGGTTGTAAGGGTTGTTCCAAAAAATATGCTCCTTGATCTGATTTAAACAAGTAGCCTAAACTGTACAGTAATGCACATCTTTGGTTACAGACTTAAACCCACAACGAAAAAGCAGATGAACTCTTAAATGCAAAATATAATTATCCATGTTTCCCCTTTTTTATTAATTAACTTTTTTCATATAATTTTTATTAAAATATTTTTAAAAGAAGGTACAAACTGGCACAAACTAATAGACAGTAGAAAAGAAGAAAAAGTATAGTTTCCAATATTCTTCACAGCAGTTATAAGTACAAATATATTTTGACTTTTCTCTCTGTTGGAAGAATTATCCTTCTGGGTTCAGTTCCAAGTAGGGAAAAAGACACTGGAAACATGGAGGCTGTTGGTTTAATGGTAGACAGGACCACATGCCTTGGAGCTCCAAGGGAGGATGATCACATGCTTCAAGGTGAAGGACAAGAGAAGGAAGGCCAAGATGCTGAGAGATCCTTATATTCCCTCTGTTGGGCTCCACCTTAGTGTTTCCTGTTCCTGTGCAAGAAATGTATGTCATTGGCTCAGGGGTGGGATTCAAATTTTTTAACAACCAGTTCTGTGGGCGTGGCTTAGGTGGGAGTGGCTTGGTGGTCATGTGACTGGGTGGACATGGCTTGGTGGTCATGTGACTGGGTGGACATGGCTTGGTGGTCATGTTATCGGCTGGATGTGGCAAACTCAATATCACTTACATCGAGGCATGCATCTCCTCGCCTGGCCTCTCATGACTGTGTGGATGTTGCAACAGTCGTAAGTGTGAAAAATGGTCATAAATCACTTTTTTCAGTGCCATTGTAACTTTGAATGGTCACTCCACACAAGCAAAGTACTAGCAAAGGAGGGGGGGAAAACTCCAGTGAAGTTCCTGAGACAAGAAGTCTAGTCCTTCCAAGAATGTAATAAGGGTTAGCGGAAAGGCAGTTTCTGTAAGCAACACCAGAATGTTTCCTTCCTGCCTTCCTTACAGGATTAGGGCAGTAATTTCTTCTAACAACCGGTTCTCCGAACTGCTTAGAATGTTAACAACCGGTTCTAGCGAATAGGTGCGAACTGGTAGAATCCCACCCTGCATTGGCTGTCAGACTCTCAAGGGTGGGGGGTCTTAACTAACTTTGTAGGCTTTGTCTGGACCACATGGCTTCACCTGAATGCTGGCTGATGCAATTTTCCCAGGCCAGATGGCGAGATAGGTAGAGGACTTTATTATGTAGAATACTCTGGTCTAGGCCTTAATGGCACATTAGCAAAAGGGGGAGGTGAGTTTCTGCCTCTCTGAGGTGAGTTTCTGCTTCTGGGTTTCTACTCTTTTTAGGGGAAATATTCTACCTTTTTAATAATACAAGGATATTTTAATTTTCTAGGAGAGGTGTGGGTGCTAACTTCCTACATCTCTAAAGATATATGTTATTCTTCTATGATCTATCCCATGTAATCATCCAAATCATAAGTTAGAAGACCTGAAGGACTAGGTTGGGACAGATTGCCATGTAAAAATATGTATAGTAACTAACAATATTCCCTCGATAGGATATAATTTCTAAATCAGGTGCAGAGAAAGTTATGAGATGATCCTTCCGATTTCAAACAGTAATAACTATTAGTATTACTATAGAAGTGGAAAACAGGATGCACAACTTAGACACAACCACAGATCATGTTGGTAAATGCATGAATTGGGTCTTGGTGGGAAGAATTTTTGGTTTGTTCCCATATCTTCGGTGCAAATTGACTATGCTGGTACAAACTGCTTTTATTTTTTGTTTGCATGAAGTGAATTTTGAAATGAAAATGATCAATTACAGAATAACATGTTCACTCAAAGAAGGGAAACTTGCACATAACTAGGGTCCAAGTACTTCGTACTTCCTTAGCACTGACCTCACACCTGGAGTTTGAACTGCGACTGTATTGAGTATCTGGTTAAGCACTTTCTTTTTCAAGGGTTTTGCTTTTCCTTGTGACCTTAGAAAACCCACTTCTCAGCAACCTTTCAAATGTAAACTGATCCAAGCTGCAAGCAGAAAGCCCAAAGAATGCACTTAAATAGTGTGAGCGTCACCTGAGAGTTGACTGTTTAATTATGCAAGAATCTCAGCTATGCTCTGCCAAAGTATCAGAGTTGGAAGGTTATGGGGTCTAGAACATTATCTCCATTGAAAAAGAAAAAGACACTACAGAGCCAAGTATCCACTTGCAAACAAAAAATCCAGGCTTCATTCTGAAATCATGAAACTCTTACTGACAAAGAAAAAAACCCTCAAATATTTATTTACAGCACTGCCTGAAGATTTAGTCATACATTCTTAAGCTCTACTGCCTTCAGTAGAATTTAAACATGCATAGACTGTAAAATGATACTGGAATAAGTTAACCAATCATCTGCTGACAAGCTTAATCTCTCCTCTCCAAAAGGCCTTCCCTTAAGTGCCAGTGTCCTGCAAAACACACATGATATAAGGTGCTTAGGTATGTGTATATGTATAAATATATACATATATACTAAATATATTACTAAATATGGTTAGTTTGACTTAACGTGTTTTGCAAATCTATCCATTGTGATTAATAAATTGTGCTTAAATAAATCACAGTTTAACACAATCTATGAATTTAGGCATAGTTCTATTATCCAGTAATACATTATAAACACGGGATGATGTTTGGACTATTTTTCATTAGAATGCCAACGTGGCAAAGAAAACAATAATTTTCAGCTCTAATGCTTTTTAGCAGCTTATTGAAGAAGGTCCAGAATTTCATTCAGAAACTCATCTGAGTCCTCGAGTAAGATCGGTGTTTTCCCCTAACTTCCTCACTAATACAGGTCATGGTCACCCATAACTTCCTGATTGCAGGAATGGAGGACATTTTCCTCTTCCCACTCCCAATCCATTGTTTTCCAGCTTTGCTTCAAAGCATTTTTCCATTTAACTGTCTTCAGAGTAGATGGTCTCCAATGCTTTGTTCCTTTCTAGTAACAACCTCAGCTCTGATTGGCTCCAGTGCCGCCAGTGGGGCTAGCCAACACCAGGGCATTCATTTTGTGCTGGGCTGGTATGTTCCTTACAGTTAAAATAAACTTGCAGTTTTCAAGGATGCAGTATTGAGTTAATAACCCGTTCTCTTCCATGCTGCATCGAGAGCCCAGGATGGGTTGACTCCTTCCTATGTCATCATAGCTGAGTCTGTACTAAGATATAAAAGCCAGCCCCCGGGAGAGGCCTCAGCTTTGACTCGGCTCCTTTCAGTCAGTAGCTGTGTCTCTGGAAGCGTTCTGTTAGATAGCAATCACCAGCGATCTTCAGTACTTTTTTCCTCTCCAAGCAGCTCCCAGGGATCTGGGCAGCTGCTCTTCCAGGAGAGCCCTGCAATGTTGGGAGCAGTGTCACAGAGCTCTGTGCAGGCAAACTGGGCAGCGTCTGCAGACCTCCCCCACGCCTGCAGTTTGGAGCAATCGTAAACACAATCGGCAAACTGACTTCGCTCGGGTCTCTGTATAGCCTAAGGAGCGATTCTTCAATCTTGGAGCCTGTTTTCCTGTAGTCAGTGGCCATCTTGGATTCAAGCCTTCCACCATGAGGTGACGGCCATTTTGTAAGCCCAGGGGCCATTTATACCCTAAGGGGCTTAATAGAAAAATTTCTAAACAGCTTCTTTCCAATGCAAGAGCCTTTATTTTACAAATGGAGCAAGATAAGGCTCAGGCCGAGCTTTCCCCACCAGTGGAACAGTCTCTTAAGCCCAATAGGAGAAAAAGACGTAGGCAACGCACCCAATCACTCCAGAGGGAGGTGATTGCTAAAATGAAAGCTAAGGCTCTAGCCCTTAAAAAGGCAACTTAGGCTGAATTGAGGGCAGAGAAGCATAGACATGCAGCTCTAGAGAGGCAGTTCAACAGAACTATTCAACAGAAGGGAGTGCAACTATAGCATGTTTCAGGTGATATTCGTGGGCCCCAACCAAGCCCTCCCAGGGGAGAAGTTATCTATGAGCCTTTCCATCCTCCATCCTGGTCTCCTGAGGCTCTTGCTGTAGCTCCTCAGGATCTAAGCAGATCTGGGCCTTATTTCCAACAGGCTTCTGTGCCCTATGCTCCTCCCCCTCGCTCCAGGCCTCGAACCTCTCCTCAATCTAGGCCTGAAGCCACCTTCACTCCCACAGCAGCGGACCTTTGGCCTTCTGCCTCTACCTTTGAGCATAGACCAGGGAATATCCAAGATGTAGTCTCATCAGCCATTAGGCAGGGATTGGCTGAAGGCTTCAAGCAAATTCTTCAGCCTCTGGAAAGGGTTCAGGCCCTTCTCCCTTCTCAATCTATAAGTTCCTTGCCTCATCTCATCATCCTGATTTACACAGGCCTCAGGACCTCAGGGTCCATTCTTCTCTACCAGAATGAGAGGAGGTTGATGGGGAAGGAAGGCCTTCACCATCTGAACACAGTTACTCCTCTCATTCAGAATGTGAAGAGGGTGAGATTTTTGACCAAAATCTTTCAGTGGAAGAGGATTCTCGCCCAGAGCAGACATCCTCTGCATTGGGCTTCAAACCTATTCTCTTCAGACCATTACTCAGCAAGGCCTTGGTCATTGCCAAGCTGTTGCCAGAGGAAGTGGCTCCCGAGCCACTAGGAAATCCCTCTAGCCAAGGGGATTCGCTCTTCTCCAAGCCTGTAGTACATGCAGAGGTTTTGCCTTCTTCCATTTTGTTCCTGGACATGGTCAAGGAACAGTGCGCTTGTCTTCGGCAGGTCCTCGCCCATCTTCTCTAGATAAGCATTTCTACAATGTCAGCGCAGCTCTGGACAATGCCCTGGCAGTGCCTTCTGTTGACATTCCGGTTCTGGCCTCGTTCTGATATTCGGGCACTCCCACGGAGCCAGAAGATATCCTGAAACCGGATGATAAACATTCCGAACAGACCCTCAAGCGCAATCACCAGGCTGCTGCTTGGGCTGTTCGGGCTTCAACAGCAGCATCCTTCTTCACCAGGGCATCCATATGGTGGCTGCACCAACTCCAGAATAGATTGCCTGCTTCTGACCTTCAGTCTCACCAAGACCTTAATAAGATTATTGCAGCAGCGGAATTCACTCCTGATGCCACTCTCAATTCTGCCAAATTTGCATCCAAGGCCATGGCAACTTCTGTAGCAACAAGAAGACTTTTATGGCTCCGAAACTGGCAGGTGGAGTCATGCTGAAAATGGAAGCTGGCTTCAGTTCCATTCGTAGGCGATAAGCTTTTTGGCAATGCTCTGGAACCTTATTTCATCGAAACCAGAGATAAATGTAAAATTCTCTCTTCCTCTGGGAAGAAAGCCGACTTTCACCCTGCTCTTTATCGCCCTCCTGCCTTCCAAGCGGAGACCTCATCTCGCTTCCCCTGCTCTCACAGGCCATACTCCCAACGCCAACGGGCAGAAACATCTGGCAGGCAACAACCTTCTACTGGTAAACTGCCCTTTCGAGGGGAGGGGGTCGTTCCTTCCGTAGCTCTAAGTAATCCCTCATTCTCCCCACCCATCGGATGTCGCCTAGCCTTCTTTGACTCCAAATGGGAGGAGTCAACGACGGACGCCTGGGTGCTCAGCACTATTAGGACAGGGTTACAATTGGACTTCCTAACCCCACCCCACCCCAAAATTTTTTTATCTGTCCTGTGTCTCGGGACATTTCCAGGCAAGCCCTCATGAATCAGGCCATTCAGCACCTTCTTGAAATCTGTTCCCCCATCTCAACAGGAATGTGGACTTTACTCTCACCTTTTCATCATTCCCAAAGCCTCAGGGGGTGGTGAGCCATCCTTGATCTAAAATTTCTCAACCAATTTGTTAAATACAGGTGATTTAAAATGCAGACTCTGCATTCTATTTTAGAGAGCGTTCAGGTGGGCGACCTCCTCTCTTCCATTGATCTCGCTGAGGCTTACCTCCACCTCCCAATTTGGCCTCATCATCACCAGTTTCTCCGTTTCTGTTATCAGAATACCCATTACCAGTATCGAGCACTTCCCTTTGGCCTCTCATCGGCTCCAAGGGTTTTCACAAAGGTTCTGGCAGCATTGGTGGCATCTCTGCATTCTATTCCTGTGAGGATCCTATTCTATTCCTGTGAGGATGACATTTTGATTCTTTCCTCTTCTATTCTTGTGACCCATCGGGATCTGCAAATTACCCTGTCATGTCTCCAGAGCCACCATTTTCCATCAACACCAAAAAGAGCCGGCTCTCTCCTACAACCAAATTGCAACACTTGGGAGCAGTCATCGATACCATGTCGTGCCAGGTTTTCCTGTCCCCAGCTTGTGGAAAGAGCCTTGCAGAGATCATCAGCCAATTGTCCCCTGTCACTGCTGTCCAAACTTCTGGGGGAGATGGTTTCCTGTATTGGCATCGTCCCGTGGGCTCGGTTCCACTCCCGAGCCCTCCAATGGTTCCTGCTTCCCTACCAACGAGCAGGAACCAGCCACTCATCCATCAAGGTCTCACTCCTGCCACAAATCTGAAGATCTCTCAATTGGTGGCATTCCCTATCTATCTGGAGGGGACTCCTGTTCGGGGACCCAGACAGGCTAGTGATTACCACCGATGCCAGCCTCCTGGGTTGGGGTTCCCATATGCAGGGCCAGATAGCTCAGGGCGTTTGGTCCAGATCTGAACCGACCCTTCCCATGAATCGGCTAGAGCTCAGAGCCATTTTTCTGGCTCTCAAGCATTTCAGGAAATCAGTGACCGGCTCTCATGTTCTAGTCCTTACAGACAACATGGCCGCAAAGGCTCATGTCAGCTGGCAAGGGGGGACGAGGTCCAAAGCCCTCAGGAGAGAGGCTCTACGGTTGGAGTTATGGGCAGAGAAACACCTGTTATCGATTTCGGCAGACCACATCTCCAGGGTTGACAACTCCCAGGCCGACTGGCTCAGCAGGAGCTTAGTCGACCA
The DNA here is from genome assembly GCF_049901715.1 of Pseudonaja textilis. Taxonomy (NCBI): domain Eukaryota; kingdom Metazoa; phylum Chordata; class Lepidosauria; order Squamata; family Elapidae; genus Pseudonaja; species Pseudonaja textilis. The sequence continues at coordinate 18,734,719 of NC_142008.1, forward strand.
GGCAGAATGGTCCATTCCTTCATCTCTATTCAGGGATCTTTCCCTCAGATTTGGAACACCGGAGATGGATCTTTTCTCCACTCCTCAAAACGCCCAAGTCACCAGATTCTTCATCAGGTTTCCTTGCCAGGGAGTGGAGGGGACCAATGCTCTTCAGTGCACATGGCCCAAGGGTCTCCTCTATGCCTTTCCCCCGCTTCCCATCATTCCAGCAGTAATTTGGAAGAGGTTGGAGGAACGTGCGGAGCTCCTCCTGGACCCTATTGGCCAAGGAGGCCCTGGTTTGTGGACCTAGTCAACCTATCAGTGGCTTCTCCTTGGAGGATCCCTGCCCATCTAATCCCCCTTCACCAGGGGGCACTACTCCACCCAGAGCCCCAGTGGTTCAAGCTAACCATGTGGCACTTGAGCGGCAGCAGCTAGAGGAGGCTGATCTTCCAGAAAGGGTCATCCTCACTATCCTGGCTTCTCACAAACCTTCTACAAGGCACATCTATGATGCCACCTGGAAGGCTTTATCCCGATGGTGCCTCAGGGAGGGTCTTTCTCCTGCTTCAGCCCAGTTGGCAGAAGTTCTTAGCTTCCTTCAGCATGGGCTGGAGAAAGGTTTGGCCTCCAACACCTTACGCAGGCAGGTTGCAGCCCTCTCCTCAGTCCTTTCATGGGGTTCGCTTCCTTCCTTATCCCATCACACTTCAGTCAGGAGGTTTTTGAAAGGGGCTTCCAACCTGCACCCTCCGGTGGTTCACAGGTATCCTTCCTGGGACCTTCATTTGGTCCTTAATGCCCTTACAAAGCCCCCCTTTGAACCCCTTAGAACAGTGTCTCTCTGTTTCCTGACTTTGAAGGTAGTGTTCCTTGTTGCCATTACTTCTGCCAGGAGGGTTTCTGAGCTTGCCGCTCTTTCCATCAGACAGGACCTTTGTTCCTTTCATGATGATAGGGTTGTTCTTCGTCTGGACCCCTCATTTATTCCGAAGGTTAACACCTGGTTTCACAGGTCCCAGGACATTGTTTTGCCTGACTTCTGTCCTCTCCCACACCATGACTTAGAGCGGCAGTGGCACACGCTAGACGTAAGAAGGGCTCTTAGAATATACTTTAAGTGCACTTTCTCCTTCAGGAAGTCAGAAGCCATGCTTGTTTCCTTTTTCCCTTCTCACTTGGGGCACAAGGCCTCTTCTCCTACTATTAGCAGGTGGGTCAGGTCTTGCATTGAGCAGGCTACAAAGCTGCGGCCCTTCCGGTTCCCCGAGGTCTGACGGCGCACTCTACCAGAAGCGCGACCACTTCTGCTGCCTGGGTGACCCAAGCATCCTTGGAGATTTGTCGTGCGGCCACGTGGACATCTCCGTCTCCTTTCATCAGACACTACCATCTGGATGCTTTTGCCACGGCAACTGCAGCCTTCGGCAGACGAGTGCTTCAACGAGTGGTTCCACAGTCGGTGTGATGAGCCAGATGAGGACCCGCCCGTGAACATGCAAACTTTGGTATGTCCCATCCTAGGCTCTCAATGCAGCATGGAGGAGAATGGGCGTTGGTAGAAGTTATTGTGAACGCCCTTTCTATCTATGCTGCGAGAGAGCCCAGCCGCTCCCTTGATTCATCCGGAGAGGGTAAGACATATTTCTGTATTTATTTTGGGCTTTCAGAGACACCTTTCAGTCTGTCAAGTATCTTCGCCAAAGCTGGGGTCTCTCCCGGGGGCTGGCTTTCATATGTTAGTACAGACTCAGCTATGACATCATAGGAAGGAGTCAACCCATCCTGGGCTCTCTCGCAGCATAGATACAAAGGGCGTTCACGGTAACTTCTACCAACACCCATTCTCAGACTAAGAAAGCCATACCTCATTTACTTACTATTTCCCTGTGCTCACGCTTTCTGTTTCTGCTCAGGTGGGATGAAGTATCTTGCTCTGCCATGCCATACTCACAGTACCACAAAGGTTCCCTTTATTTTTTTTAAACATCTTTAGATCTCAACAAACTTACTGCTTTGTTTCTGTGAAGTTTTTCCTTGCTAGAAAGTTTTCATGAACTTACAGAGGCACCAAAGAACAACCTGTTCCCTAATGCTTTGATTATTGTACCAACTAGGATGATACATTAGGAAAAAGGGAGGGAGTGTCTGTGTTGGTGTCAAAAGAGATAAATGTTGGAAAGGGCGGTGAATTCATCCATGTGTGCAAATAACTGGGAAAGCAAAGTAAACAACAGGGACTAGTCAGGAAGGAACAATCCCTAAAATGGAAAAAATACACACTGGTAGAGGAGTCCACACAGAAGCCAGTCAATTAGGGTTGCTTTCCTGAATGAGTAAGTAAGGGCAAAAGGCAGGGGGAACAGCCAATCCTATACAGTATTGTGGTCTCAGCATCCACCCCACTGCAATCTGGAGTGGAAGTTCAAATTTCTGAAGTAGGTTTAAAATGTAGCAGGGGAGACCAGCAGCTTCGGCTGCAGTGCAGAATTGTCCTTAAAACAGTGTGTCCTCCTGAGTCATCTGTTGGCCCTTAACTGTGGATCTGTCCTTGGGGGCTAGCCAATATTATTACCTCTGAGCTTGGAGTCTTCGTGTTAAGATCGCCAAACCTGGATCCATAAAAGTGTAGATGGGTTTCAAATGTTGCTGAATGGTAGCTTTTAAATTAAATGTAGAGAAAATAATTCAGTTATCTGTAATTAATGGAACATTTTTTACCATTTTTGCCCTGGCATTGTTCCCTTTCTTGGCATGCATTCCCCAGTATGTGGGGAATGAGATTCACAACCCAAGTGCAATCTTCAGCCTGACAAGATTTATACAGCCCTCGCCATGCATACATTAGATGTAGAATGCTTGAGCATCAAAGTCCCTATAATCATTATTTCAGAGCTTTATGCCTCTTGTTCTTCTTACGTAATAAGCCATTCAGTTTGCATGCTTAATTTATTGAGGGTATGTGATAGGCATGTACTGGCTGATAATATGACATGTAATCACAACATTTGGAAAGTTTGTTATTTATTAAGTTTATAAATAACAAACTTAATAAAAAAAAACTGTCCATTTCATTGCATGATTAGGCAAAATAACTTAGTAAAAAAAATAGGCCAAATTTAAAAACAGAACTAATATAACGAAGCAGCTCAGGAACTCAACTAACACAGCCAAGATCAAGAAATAAGTTCACGTATACTATCATAACGCCAGGCTTGATGGCAAATCCCATGTTTTTAATATCTTGTGAAAAGATAGGTCAGGGAAAGTCTAATTTTTGAGGAAATAATGTCATAAAGGGTAGTCCCAGGGCAGAAAGCTCTCTTCCTGGACCCTTATAGAAGGCACCTAGAGCAGGCCTTTCCTGCCAGATTTGACAGGATAGGTAGACACTACTGGGGAAAGACCATCCCATAAGTAGCCAGGCCCCAAACCATGATGGCTTTAAACCAGCACCATTAGTTGTATCTGGAAATAAGCTGTAGTCAATTCAGCTTGAGCAGTCACATGTGCTAAGCAACCGGTGCCCGTATCTGCCTGAGCCACCACAATTTATACCAGCTGAAGTTTTCAAATGTAGGGCACATTGCAGAAATCCAAACAGTGCCATATTGTGGCCTGAATTCACTAATGTGGTATAATGGATATAGTATTTGTGCTAGAATTGAGGTTTACTTCAAATCTACTCTCAGCCATGAAAGTTCACTGTTTTCATAGGGTTATTGTGGTGGGGAAAATGGCGTGAATGATACCAAATGCCACCTTGAGTCTTAGTCATAAAAGTAGTTCAGTTGAACTGCAGTTGTATCCCTTCTCAAAATGCCCTTGATTCTTAATAGTACATGATGTTATTACAGACTGGATTCATCCACATAAAGGATCAATATTTATTATTTCATCTTATTAATTTTATTTGGAACCATGCATTATTGACTCTTTATGTATTGTAAGATGGCTTACAAATAGGCTGAAGTGAAGTTCAATTTCAACATGAACATATGCTTAAGACCATTAATTGACTCTTTTATTGTAATTCATTTAAAATAGTCTGACCTAATAAAGTCAAAGAAAATCCCATGACATTTAAGTTTCTTATGTACAAGGATATTTCTAGTGCATTGTATGAGTTCATTGTTTTAGAGTCATTGTTTTGCCAGTTACTTGCTTATTTGTATATTAATAAATAAAATGGGTGGGCAAAAGTGTGGCATCTGAATGGATATCAGTAATATATTTCACATATAATTGAGAAGGGCAGCAGGAGATCATTTAGCTGTTTCTATCCTCCTTAGTTCCTGTGTTAGATTTATCAATACTTATAACCAGTTGAAAAATCTCAATTCATCTTTGGTCATTGCGCTAATACAGCCCTTGTTCCTCATACAACTCTCTAGTGATTCCCCAAATTTCAGTTGGAATTACACAACTTGAAAAAGTTGAATGGAATTTATCCAAGCCAAAAGCTTTTATTCTTACAACTTCTCACTAAAGCAAGTAGCCACACTGAATGACTAAAGAAAATGCTACACATTCACTAAACTGGCTCAATATCTTAATACACTGGGCTAAACCACACGTGTAATTGTGCTGGATTTACAGAACATGCCAAGGCAAAACCCACATTTTGACATGTAGTTTTTATTGTAGTTAAAACAAATCCTTTTCTCGTGAAAGAACAGTTGCTTAATCTGAAAGTTTCATTAATCCAGCTGTTGCTTCTTTGCTGCCCTCTAGTGATAATCCAGATTTCGGCAGTCCACATCTGTTCCCCGTAAATCTTAGATCTGTGTAGTTTCCATAAAACATGTTTCATTCTGCATTTATTCTATCAATTGTCAGAAATTACTGAATTTGTGAAAAGATGGTTCAGCTCCAGGTTTCTCAGGTTTATTTATGAGGTTGATGCCTCAGTTTAGAAAAATTCAACAAAATTGAACAAATTTCCTCTTCCTTTTTTGCCACAGCCATTGTTTTCATAGTATTTTAGGGTAAGTTTATTCAACTGGGGGTTCCGCTTGCTCATTGCTCTGAAACTTAGGATGAGAAGCAGTTCAAAAAAAATCTTATTAATGTAACAAAAACATACCACAATCTCAACAGCAGCAACCTGTTGCAACGTTTTTTAGAACTAGATGCAGGGTTAGAAATCGATCGTTCTAATTTAACACGTGTATCTCTTCACGTTTTCGCGTCTGCAAGTAAGTAAAACAAGGAAATGTCCCAATTATTATTTTAAAAATCACTCCACACTTAGACCATTAAATAACCAATTAAATAACCAATCTCCACAAGTCCACGCGAAACTCCCCAACATTCCACACGCGCGCTACTGCGCGTTGTAAAAGAGCCATCAATCAGTCCCCAGATTGACATTCGCCTCCTCCAATCAAGCAGACTTCCAGTTGGCGGCAGGCGGAGTGAGCTTCGATTCCCCACTCCCGGCAGGCAGAGGCCAATCAGGACAGTGGCTACAAAAAACAGGGACGAGTAATTCGCCGCTCCCGCTCTCTTGACTTCAGAGCTCCGCCCCGGCTGAATGGGGAGGATGTGAATGGACCTCGAGCGGTAGCCGAGCGCAGCCTGTCGCTACGTGAGGCGCCCGGGGCAGGTGGAGGGAGGGACTGCGGGGCCGCTGCGCCTTCCCCCCACGCTGATTCGGGAGGGTCGGTGCTCGGCCGGTGGCTGCGGTAAAAGCGCCGGCGAGAAAGGAGATTGGGCGGGATTCGCCCTGCCCGGCTGCAGCTCCTAGAAGTGCGGACAGAGGGAGGTCCCGAGGGTCGCTCTTCGGCTGCGACAGCGGCTGGCGGTGGAGCCCAGCAGCAGGTGAGGTCGGAGTCGACCGAGAAACGACTCTGCCGCGTTCTTGCACTGGGCTTTACAGGACACGGCGGAGTTTAGTGGTGGCTCGGCTATAGAAAAGGCGGACTGGGGTTCCCACGACCCACGAACCTCTCCCAGACCCAACACGCATTTTTGCAAACCCAAAAGCGATCGGCTTAGTTTGACTCAATGTGTGCTTCTGTTAACTTCCTGAGTTGATTTGGCGCGCCATGGTGGTTAAGTTAGCCATGGATAATAAACATGTAGCGTGGTGTCAAAGTCGTGAGAATGAGGCGTGGGTAGATGGTGGAGGGTTTAAGGTGTGAGAAAATGTCTGGTTTCTTCAGCTAGTGACAATACCGTTACATAAAGAAAGAGGCTCTGAAATAAAGGAGGCAGTAATGGGAGTTGTGAGGTGGGGTGTCTGTCTCTCCTCTTCTTACACCAGGCACGTGCAATTTGCTCTTCTAGGCAATTCTGGCAAACCTTGAATAAACGATACAACGATATATTTTCACCCCTAAAATATACCTTTAGGTAAAGGAGATCTAGTAAATATATCATGTTTTAAATTACTACCAGTCTGTTCATAAGACATTTATTCAGTGTTAGAGGTGTAGAATTGGACTGAAATTCTTATTGCCCAAATTCTTATTTTACTGCTTTTTATAGCGGATTAAGTATGATTTTTATACACTTTAGCATGCTTTTACATTTAAAGATGAAAATACAGTAAAATCTAATAGTCAGCCATAGTATAATATTTGAACAGTTTCCAACTAGAGTTGGGTTTGCAAACATACTAAAACTAAGGGTATTTTTCTAATTTATGGCTCAGTTATTGTGCAAATCGAGCCATGTGATTTATTTGATTCATTTGTGTAGCCAAACCCAGGCTGATCAATTTACCATGTAACCCATATCTTAGTTCATTTATGGCTTAGCATGTCCGTACTACCACAGTAGCTAGACTACTGTGACTTGTTCAGAACCACATAATTCTAAGAAATCATGCATTTATGGGAAATAGATGTGTTTATTCCTGCAATACCACAAGATAAGTGGATCAGTATTATTCCCTATGATTTTTCTTGGGTGGCGACTAATTTGTTTATATGGATGTACTCCCACAATTATTTGTTTATAGTGGTTTGACATGGCATTGTTTTAATTATTGGTTGTACACTGTCTAGAGATATGTTCAGTGAGATGAGTGGCCATATACATTTGTTAAATAAAGCAAATGACAAGAGTGGAATTAACAGCATTGATGATGGTGATCACTCTAATTATTCCCTCCCCCCTCAAAAATGTAACACTGATACAGACAGTATTTATATCTTTAATTTATAAGCATAACAGTGCTTTGCACTACTAAACACATTTTAGGCATAAGGTTATATAACTCCTGACAGACCAGAGACATGTTTTTGTCATAGGTGCAGAATGATGGAGAGGATATTGTTTCCAAGATCAATAGGATATTTTCAGGTTTAATATTGATATTGTATCCTGTATTTCTCAAACAACTATGTTTATAATGTTTAGTTACAGGATCAAATTCTGTTTTCATTGTATATATTTAATCTGCAGCACAGAAAGCAGATAAAGCAAAATACTCATAAATCTATATGTGGCAAAAGGCTTCTCTCTCATCTGGAAAGGTTCTAAGGGTGCATGCTATGATGTGTAAGCTTAAGAATAAGGCTATATCCCTTTTTTCTGCATTATTTTAATGGCAACAAATTTATGCATATTTAATTAAAGGCTGAGAATGTTTAGTATTCAAGGTACACTTTAGTACTAAAGGTATTAATGTTTCAAATGTCTGTTGTACATAACTGTCCTATTTTAATTTTAGTATTTTTTAATGCAGTACAGTGTTATCATTCTTTCAAATAGAAATTAACTTTAGTTGCTGAATGTAAGATTGTGTTTATCAGTACGAAGGATCCAAATCTGCATTTTTATAGAGCTGAACATAATTTTAATAATCCATATCACATCATTTAGCAGTGAAATGTTTTTTCTTGTAAAATCAAATAGGCAGTACTGGAAAACATAGGTAGTACAAGAGCTACCATGTTTCTCATATAATAAGGCCGGGTCTTTTTTTTTTTTTTTTTTTTTGAGCCCCGAAAAAATGGCTAGGCCGTCTTTTCGGGGGTGACAATTCCCCCCCCCCTTTGCATCTTTGGGCAGGTGGGCGGCGACAGCTTGAATGTTGACCTAGGCGTTGGTGAAGCACTTAGTATCGGGGTCAAGGCAGGCAGCACCATATCTGGGTGTGCAACAAAAGTACTTCCTAACGGCAAGCCCCCCCCATTCCCCCCCCCATTTCACATGTTTTAATAGAGGCCTTAATTTGGGGGGAGGGGCTTAATTTCATTTCATGCCTATAAAACATGCTGGGACTTCCTATTGGGGGAGGCCGTATTGTTGGAGAAGCAGGGTATATATTTTAAAAGTAAAGGAGGAGGAAAAACCTGTTTTAAGATCTGACAAAACATTACACATTTTGAATCATAAAACTAAAAATAACAGCAAAAGAAACTACTTTTTTTTAACTTGCATTCAAAAAGGGGCAAGGAAAAGAGTATAAGAAAAAGCTCCTTGTAAGGCACAACTGGAAATTTTTAAATGGAGAATTTAAACTAGATTTCATTATTTATTATTAAGTTTATTTAGCAATAGATATAAATATTGTCTGAGATCACCTTGTTCTTAATGTATTTAGGGCAGAATTGTGTGTCCGAATTCACCCCAAGAGCCAGGTTATTGCTTCAACACATACTCATTTTGTGGCTGGATGACATCAGTATTGGACTTTTTGAAAGGGAAGCCCTACTATTGTTTCATATTCCATTTTCCATTAAGACAGACCAAAGGAATCATTGCTTTCCTTTGCAGTAAGGATCTTTACACTTTTGGGTATTGATTGGATCATTTAGGAAACAGTTCTGTACACAGGTACTCCTCGAGTTATTATCACTTGTTTAGCAACCATTCAAAATTGCAACAGCATTGAATGAGGGAGGTTTGTGATTGGTCTGTGAAATTGCAAATGTTGTGCAGCTATCCCCATGTTCATATATATATATAAAACCTTGTTCTGGGTGCTCTGGCACCCAGCTTATGAAGTTACAGTAAACTGCAGTTGTGGGATTGCCATTTGAGACCTTTCTTGCCTGCTTCGCACAAGCAGAGATTTTCCATAAGTCGCTCCTGCTGCCTTTTTCTTTCATAAGCTGTGACATTTCAAGGAGTTCCACTGTAGAGTACATGATCCCTATGCCTGCTTTTGGCTCTCGCCAACCTACCTACACCTCTCAACATCCTCCAATTGTCTTTTTCCTTCATTGGCCTACCTACCCCACCAGTGCCTGCCTGGGGCATCCCATCATACTCCTTATTTAGGACTCCAACCTCTTCCCATCTAATGACCTGAACATCCTGGCATTATGATAGCAACAGAGACGGCCTGAATTGCCGTTGCTAAGCAGTGTGGTCATGCGACATCATGCTTTATGACCACATCGCTTAACAATGGCAATTGCAATCCCAATTTTTGTGAGTTCCATGGGATATATTGTGGCTTCTTTGGTGTGGACTTAGATAGGATTACATGGCGGGTTTAGTACTGCATCTGTTACCTGGCAAGAGTAGAGAATCAGTCGATGTGACCTGTTGTGCTAAGCTTGGTCTTTTCATGGATTCTGTTCTTGTCTTTTAAAACTTTGCTGTATCTATTCAATTTAAACTGGGGGGCAGTGACTAACTTGCTCCCTGTTGCATCTGACATATTTCTTCAAGGAATTTTTTTGTGTATTGCCTAAAGCTTTATCATGGTGATAGCATGTACGCATTGTAAAATAAGTTATGGCATTAAAAGCAAGCCAGAGAATTGTCTGTCAAAGAAATTGCATATTCACTCTTTTCTTCCCTGTGACCTATTATATATTTCCCATTGTGCTTTCCATTCAATGCTGTTGCAGTTTTTTCTGCCAGGGAGCTACAAGAAATGCAGGAACTGGTTATCGAGGTAATTTTATTTATGGTGATTGTAACAAGATGGAAAGTTTAATTGGCTACTTGGCATATTGAAATATAAACAGGTAGTCCTTGCTTAACAATCACTCATTCAGCGCCCATTCAATGTTATAACAGCACTGAAAGAGTGATATTTAAGACTGGACCTTGTACCTAGGATGGTTGCAGCATTCCCCACGGTCAGGTGGTTGCCATTTGCGACATCTTTTGCCGGCTTCCTACAAGAAAAATCAATGGGAAAGCTTGCAGGAGGTTGCAGATGGTGACCATGCGATGTCAGGAAGGATTCTCTTAAGAACTAGAAGTGCTGGAGTTTCCCACACTACAGCGATGTGGTCATGTGAATTTGCACTTTACAATTGTGTCACTTAATTATGGAAATTCCAGTCACAATTACTGCTGTTAAGTGAGGACTAAATGCATGGAGAAAGTAGTGTTTCTTTTTTTAATCCTTTCCTTACAGTTAGTTTGATTCTAATCCTCTCTTCCTACCTGAGCAATTTGAACTCTGATTGTATTCCTTTCATTTCCAGGCATAAAAGCCATTCTGTTTTCCCATGTAACTGGTGCCATTCCCATTTCTTTTTTCGTCCGTTGAAATAATCACAGGCATTGAGTATGTATTATAGGGATAGATTCTTTATTGGCCAAGTGTGATTAGACACACAAGGAATTTATCTTGGTGCATATGTTCTCAGTGTACATAAAAGGAAAAGATGCATTCATCAAGAATCATAAGGTACAACACAGTGATAGCAATATGGGTACAGAAAAGCAATCAAATCATACTAGGAAACAGTCAATATAAATAGGGATGAAGTTATGAAAAATTGCTAGAGAAGAAATCAAAGGCTCTGACCGTATATATTATTCCTGGAGATAGTCCATGGGACAAAAATATAGAACTTTATTCTCCTCAGATGCAAAATAGTATTTGTCACTTACATTTTGACTCATGTTACAGGGAGGGTGAAAAAGATTGCTATGTTAACTCGGTTAAAAAAGAAAAGAATGACACAATAGGTGGACTTGTTGATATACAGTATTTTTGATAGTCTTTCATCAAACAGGACAGAAGAACCAGTTTTCTTAAGACACTGGCCTTTGCCAGACTAATTATCTGAGATCTTTTAATTAGAAATGGGTGTGTGAGATTAAATTTTACTTTTTTGCACAGCCAACAGGTGTGTGCCATTCATCTCTAGGTTTTCCTGAATGTTCTTTGTGGGCAGATTTAATTTACATCCTCTTAAAATGTAGCTGTGTGATTCATGTGTGATATGAAATAGCTTTGTGTCAGGTCAAGTCTAACGATTCACATTGTTACAGAGCTATTGTGTTAAATATAACGTAAAATTATCTATCCATTTGCATTGTTACTTTTAATAATTAATGGATGTTTTCTCTGGCAATTTGTGCACTGTATTTTGACTATTGTTTGCCATGGTTGTTAAGCAAATTATTGGAATTCACCACAATTCTGAAGTGAATCTAACTTACCTCACTGATTTTGTTTGTTGAGGGCTGGCTGGGAAAGTAGCAATGGTGATCATGTGACCCTGGGATCTGGAAACTGGCACAAATCATGTGACTACAGGGATGCCGTGGGAACTGGCCATAAGTAACTTTTTTCAGTGTCATAAACTTCAAGTGATCACTAAACAAATGGTGGCAAGTCAAAGATTATGTGTACCTTTTGTTTTATCTGCTATTGCTATTTCTGGCAGTGAAAAGATTGAGATTTCATTTTGGAATGCTTTATGGTGAGTTTTTCTTACCTTCAGTACTTGCAAAAACCTGTGAACTTCTGAGTTATGAAGAGGATGGCCAGGTAATTGGTACAGAGGAGAGACAGTCAGCTATCTCTTGTTAAGTGGGATTCTGCTTTGGTTAAGGGATAACTGATGAGCTTTTCATAGATACTGAAAAGAAGATGAGCCCAGAATACAGCACTATTTCACTTCATTATGAACTGAGATATTTGCAAGGAGAAGGCTGTAGTTACCTTGTAACTTACATAACTGTGTTTTTCTGCACCATCCAAATTACGCAGAGTAACCCTTGATCTATGAATGAATGGAACTGCTTCCACCAAACTCTAGGAAAGGAATCAGTGATTGATTTTAAATCAGTGAAAACAAATTTCAAGAGTAGGAGTATGGGAGCGTATATTCCTCTGGCAAAACAGCAAGATAACGTATTGATCTATGGTCAACTTGTCTTCCCTAAAGCTGACTTGTTTTTATCTAGAAATCTGTTTCATTTTTATTTTATTATTTAATTTGTTATAACCAATCCAGAAGCTTTTGGAACAAAACGCATGCATATATTTTACCAGAATGCTTGGAGACTAATCCAACAATAAGTGAATATCTTCCAAAAGTGAAACAGTAATAGAATAATTCCTGCCTTTAGGAATTTGGAATGTGTTATTAATATATGTGAATAAAGGGCTTCTAAGGGGAACCCATCATTTCCCCTTCTTAATACTTCAGAAGTAGGGGTGGGATGCTACCAGTTCGGCCCGGTTCTATAGAACCAGTAGCTCTGAAGAGCAGCAAACACCGAGCCGGTTTGGTGTCTGCTGCTCTGTTTGGCCCAGCTGCCCGCCTGGGCTCTTGGCTGTCTTTATTTCCTGCTTTTTCAACCTCAGCTGCTTTTGAAAAAGCAGAAAAGAGGATTTTCAAATGCTGCACACCTGTCAGCTGGCCGGGTGGCACAGCTGAGGTTTTTAGGAAATGGTCTACACATGCACGCAAAACATACTCTCACCAGGGGTAGGATTCTACCTTCCGGAGAACCAGCAAATCACACCACTGGCTCCCCCCGCCCACTCACACCTTACCTAGCATGCGTGCCATCAAACTTGCCTGCTAAGTTGCTATTTTTCCTTTTTTTTTTTCCCCTGACCATCAGCTGTTCTGCTGTGCTGGGAAATTTAGATTAGCTAGAAAGCAGGAAATCATCAGATTTCTTGCTTTTTAACTAATGTAAAAGCAGAGCTGAGCCTGAAGCTTCTATTATTCAGTGCAGATTCAGGTAGCAGATGGAAGAAACACAGATCTCTAAGTGAATCTGTGATTCTATGAGCAACTCAATCTGCCTGCCTGTTCTGCCTGATTTTGATTAAAAGTTGCTCTTTTTTATATAAAAAAATCAATATTTACATACACGGTGTGTTGTGAGTTAATTTTGTGAGTTTGCTTGCTAGCAAATTTTACGAGTTTGCTAGGAAACAAATTTTATATGACAGACTCAGGTAACCAATTGCAGAAAGATAGATCTCTGAATGAATCCGTGATCTGTGAGCAACTCAATCTGCCTGCTTTGCCTGATTTTGGGTAAAAGTTGCTCTTTTTTATAAAATATTCAATATTTACATAAATACTTATAATATTTATATACAAGCCATGCCCAGCCAGTCACATGACCACCAAGCCATGTCCAGTCAGCAAGCCATGTCCAGCCAGTCACATGACCACCAAGCCACATTCACAAATTAAGCCACACCCACAGAACAGGTTGTTAAGAAATTTGAATCCCACCCCTGTTAGTACCAGAAACTTTTCCCATTTTTAATGGTTTAATTTAATAATTCCCAGAGACTGATAGCCAAGGGAGAATACTGTTTTAAGGATGCAGGTTGATAGTTGATGGAGAAGAACCTGTATTGTTTAGCTTGGCTTTCTGTAAATCTCTTCCATGTCTTGACAGAAACTCAGTTTCTGGCTAAACCATCCTATTAGTGGAACAGCTTGCAATTACTATATTTTTGAAAAAAATAACTGACTTGATATAGCATTTTTCTGTCACTCTTGTACTTTAGCTAATATTGCATTTGCCATGCTGATTAACCCACTAAAATGTAAAAGTTGATAATTTTATGTTGCCAAAACCAAAGGTTGATTTTAGATAATAATCATCATTTAAAAAAAGAGTTAAGATTTAGTCTCACATTCTTAAAGTCCTTCAGGTAGGTTTTTTTAAAAAAACCATCTTGTTATAGATCTTATTCCTGAATGGCGGTTCAATAGACCAGTCCTACCCTAGCCTTCTGGGGGCCAGATTGATTGGCTCCTCCTTTGGCTGGTGGAGATAATTAGACTAATCCTGCCTTAGCCCTTCAGAAGCCCAAATGGACCATCTCACTATCAGCTGCTACAGGGCGGTCAGCTGTGGTCAAGCTAGTAGGAAATCAGAAGTTGCTGCTTCCTACACTGCTTTTTTTGCCCTTGGCCATTCAGTTTCAATGCTTAGTTAAGGAACTATCTCTGAAACAATAACTCAATGGGCCACATTTTGTTCATAAAAAATAAGAGCCGACAAGAATTGGTTTGACGCAAAAAGAAAAAAGATATAAACCCACATAACTCAAGAGGGTATGACTCACAGTCCCCCAAAATCTGGGTAAAGAACCATCTTCAAGGCCCTTGGAAATTACCTGCAGCATAGGGCCATCTAGATCTTGGGTGGACCTCATTCTATCTAGAGAGTGGATGCTGCTATAGAGAAGCTTGTTTAACTGAAATCTGGAATCCACCAACCCTGCTAGATATTGCGGGAGATAGGCAAACCCTCAAGTAACCACTATCTATGCCATGTAGGGCTTTATAGGTAATGATCCACACTTCGAATCACTAGCAACCAAATGCAACTAAGCCTTGCAACTTGTGAAGCAGAGATGTTACATGGGTACATTCACTGGCTGCACTATTATATCCTGGACCATTTGAAGCTTTCCAGTAGTCTTCAAGGGCAGTTCCATATGTACTTTGTTTCCAAAGTCCACTTGTGAAGTGACCAGGGTGTAACGTGGTTGCAATTTGGGTACTTGACAATCTTTTTCTCATTTATGACTGGTGTCCTACTAACATGTGATTACCGTTTGCAATCTTCTCTGCTAGTTTCTCTGGTGAATGGAGAAATGAGTAGGTAAGGCTGCAAGTGGAAGGCAAGTTGCATTTGAAATCTGCTCCCCAAATGCTTTGAAGGATTTCTCTTCCCTTCTGTGAAGGAAGGGCCAATCCTTCTGGCGAATATGCTAGTAAAGGCTAGCATTCTGAGTCTTTCAGAGTGCTGACATTTATTAGCATTTTCCCCTTTGGAGGGGAGGAGAAAAGGCTAGTGAAGCCAGCATTCTTAGCCTTCCAGAATGATGACATTTGTAGTGTTTTCATTGGATTTGAGATGAGGATTTCCGGAAATCCCTCAGCACACTTGAATTCAGTGAGGAATAATTAGAGAACACCATTGTTCTTACAATCATTTTTTAATCTCCAGCCCCATGCTTAACAACCTGTATGGTTATTGAACAATTACAACCAGGAGAGTTGGGGTTTTAGTCATAGAGCAAAGTGATCACATTTTATCTTCCTTAACTGCTGCACTCAATGACCAAGATTCTGAACCTAGTTGTCGTCATTAGTGAAGGACAACCTGTAATTGAATATGATCATAAACTGAACACTAAACCATTAGGTGATCCTACTTATTGGTTTCATGCAGATGTTGAAAAGGAGGGGTGGTAAGAGTAAAACCCTGCAACTCCCCACAAAAGATGAGCTGAAAGATCACTCTATCCCCAACCAATACTGATTGGAATTAAACTTTCAGAGCTGAAGTGGGCCACCACTGAATGGTGGAGCCAGTCCCCAACCCCACAGAGCTTATTCAGAAGCATACCATACCAGTGTTTATCAAAAACTGCTGAGAGATCAAGGAGGACGAGGATGGATCACCTATTCCACCTCAGGTCATATATAAATGTGACCAAAGCTATCTCATGCCCTGGCATGAAACCTGACTGAAAAGAGTGAGGGGTGCCAAACTCAAGGCCCGGGGGTGGGGCAGATTCGGCCCACAGGTTGCTTAGATCTGACCTATGGGGCTGCCCTGGAAACAGCGAAGGACTGGCCGCCAGTGCCGCTGCCAGTGAAAACAGAGCCTGGGGAGTGCTGCCCACGACCCTTTCAAGCTCCATTTTCACTGGCAGAGGCCATCTCAGCTGAAAACAGAGCTCGGGAGACCGTTTTCTCTGGCAGAGCACTCGGGTCACCAACTCAAGTGAGGTCAAGCTGACCAAGCCCATCCTGGCCAGGCCTACTCTGTCCCTTTGAGGTCAAACACAATCCTGATGCAGCCCTCAATGAAATTGAGTTTGACACCCCTGGTCTAGATAATCTGTTTTCTCCATGATTCTTATCAAGTGTACATCAACTATCTATCAACAATCTGCCCCAGAAAGGAAAGGTTGGACATAGTCTGTATATAGTTACTGAAACCATTGGGTCCAAGGATGGCCTCTTGGGGAGGGACGCATTACCACAACCTTCAAGGTAGGAGGCAACACCCTTTCCATTAAGATTGTACTGAACTGTGGGTCACTTCTGTGGTCATTTTTATGGGACGGATCTGGATCCAGTAGACAGATCGCTGAACCAGCAACACAGTCTATAAGTAGTCCACAGTTCATTTGGTGGCCATTCAAAGTTACAATGGCACTAAAAAAAGTGACTTATTACCATTTTTCACACGACCGCTATAGCATCTCCATGGTCACATGATCGAAATTCAGACTCTAGGCAACTGACACATTTATGATGGTTGCCGTGTCCTGAGGTCATGTGTGTTCTGACCCAAGCCTTGTTTAAAATAAACAAACACAACTGTGTATAAAAGCAAATCTTTTTTAATGTGCCGCTGCGAATTCTTTTCATTCCCAGCCAAGAGTCATTTAAACCTAATCGTCTGAGATAAAAGCAAGCCCTTTCAAGGTTGTAAAAGGCTGCCAAGAACTGAAGTCTAATTACTGATAAATACCCACCAACAGAAGTTTAAAAAACAAACCGGAGTTAGCAGGGCTTCAACGAGTACAAAGAATCTAAAGAATGTCTTTGCTTCCTGCAAAGAGCACATCTCCAAGGGCTGGTTTTTATCCCTTATGAGAGGGTCCGTCACCTTCCAGCCTTACTCCCAAGTCGCCCTTGCTGCTTCAGCTGCTTTCTTTGAGCAGCCCTGCGCACTGGGCACAGGTTCCCCGGGGTCTTCTGTGTCACTGCTGCCAGACTCCAAAAGCTCCGAAGGCACCACCCCATTTTCAGATGGTCCTGGCCCCATCCCTGCATCAGATGCAGGACCCTCGTCCTAGTCCTTGCCAGACTCCCTGACTGGTTCCCTTTAGTCCTTGCTGTCAGAGACTTCTGCCATCTGCACCTGCTGCTGGCGAACCATAACCATGTGATCTTCTTTGGCAACCCTCTGAGAAGCAAAGACAATGGGGAAGTTAGATTCACTTATCAACCATGTGACTAACTACACTGATTCACTTAACAACCATAGCAAGAAAGATAATAAAATGGAGCAAAATTCACTTAACAAATGATTTGCTTTGCAGCAGAACTTTTGTGTTCAGTTGTGATCATAAGTCGAAGACTATCTGTTCTTCCTTAGGAGTCACTGGCTTAAACTCATCTGACATTAACCAGACTGCAAGGTAGACTAGACATAAATCACAGAGAAGCTAATTTTACTTTATTGTAAGGTTTCATTAAGAGAATTTTGCAAGTCTGAAAATACATCCCCCTACTTTACAGCACATCCCAAGAAACTGTGGAGGATCCCTTCTGAAATACTTGTCATTCCCACATACCATTATAGCAACCCGGAAACTGAAGTCTGTGTTTTCTAGTCACAGTTTAAGATGGAATGGATTTGAACAATTTTATTAATCTGGCTAATCCTCACAGCGGTCCTGGGATTAGATCAGCCTGAGCATAGCTGCAGATATGTATGAAGACACATTGATGTCAGAATATTCATGAACTGACAGAGACATGGGTAACAAGATCAACCAATGGGTGCTAAATTGGGGGCTGAGACTGGAAGGCATCTGGGCGTGGCTTAGCTCTGTGCTCTCTGAAACTGAAACTAATCTCTGAGCTCTGAAGCTGCTGCTTGTGTTTTGATTGTAACTTTACTGCATTGGTATTTTAAATTGTACATTGTTTTATTATTTATATAAAGAAGTTAATGAATCCTGCTGAATCGGTCATCTGTGTGTGCTTTCTGGATTCGAATTTTTGCTGCAAACTCTAACAATTGACACGTTGCTTTCCTTAGACTTCCTCAGATGGTGTTCCGAGCATCTGTCCTGGTATTTCATCCCTCAGTAAACCAGGGAGTGCTCCAAGATTGGTTCACATGCAGAATTTGCATAGGGATGATACAGTCCTTGTCCTTGGTTCCATTGCAGGCATTGCCTAGAACCTCGGCCAAATCACCTAGGAAAAATTCCAAGCTCTTTTAAGCCCTTTAGGTCACTTGGGGCAGGCTGCTCAAACAGCACTGCTCTCCCTACAGGGAGGGATGACATCGGTAAAACAAAAGGCAACCAGAAAATGATCTGCCCATAACAACGGACTCTTCTCAATATTGTCTACTGCTAGAGGACTTCTTAACTGCTCTCAGACTAAAACCATATCCAAGGTGCAGCTACTGGTATGCACTGGGCCATCGGTTACTTGAAAGAAGTCCATGGTTGCCATAGATGCCACAATCTCTTTGCTTGGCCTGGACTCAACAAATACCAGACAGACTGAAATTTTGGAAGCACCAACCTCCTTGGGGACTGTATTGCCAACCCAGTCTAGGGACCCAGTAAAATTGAAGGGAAGTTAAGCATGGAATGAATATGTAATTCAATTATGTTATTGATAATGAACATTTACCAAACAATTGTTTCACAGATCATTTGAATGAATGAATGACCCTATGAAACAAATAGTAAGAAAGAATTTTCTATATCTTCTTATGCTGTAGGAGATTATTGAATCTGATTAATTGTATGGCTGTCCACTCACTGTCAGTGACTCGACAGCTTACAAAAAGAAAAACCCACTATACAAACAAGAAAAAATAATTCCCCCCATCCTCTACTAGTGAATATACCCCTTCTTTTTTGCTGCCATAATTGTGTAATTGCTTTATTGTTTGATCATTTGTAAAAGAATTTCTGAATTGAATTGCAAACTGACAGTATTTTAGTACTGAAGTAAAAAATAAAATTATAATTCAACTGCAGTACAGTCATAATGTTTAGTCATTATTTACAAATACAACAGTATAGCACTCAGTTATGAGTTTCTGTAGCAACCATTATGTGTATGCGTGTATGCGTTGGACCAAAACTTATTTATATAATTATTTACAGTGTTCATTGGAAATAAGGATTGTAGTAAGGCAATAAATTTAATAAGAAAGGGTTGAGAAATATTTCTTCAGTACATTGGGAAATACACATAGGAAATTGTGCAATTTATGTACTATGAGCTCCCTCTACTGGTAAAAATTAATATTCTTTCTGTAACCCTGTACGTAATATGGAAAGAACTTTCAAAGTAAAATGAATTTGAATTAAAGGCCACATTAATTATGTTAACATTGTTTCCCTAGTTATTCAAAATTTCCAGCTTTGAATAGCTTTAATTTTCTACATGTAACGATTCATTAATTACCTGTGACCATGTTAAGAAAACCTTAAGAATAACTACTTTCAATATTCTTGAAAATTGAATTGACTTTATGAAATAATGCTTTCTAGCACTTGGATTTTGAAAATGAATGTTGGAATACACTGAATTTTATTTTTAGCCTAGGATGGCAACAGTCCTATGTACTACAAACTTGCATTTATTGAAGGATGGCATCTCTTCAAATTGCATTTGGTTATTAATTTGAATTTCCTTCCATAAACAAGCATCAGTGCTGTCTGTCTAAAGCAGGTAAAAATATTAATAGCAATTTGTGGAGCAGGATAAGGAAGTTTGGGCTACTGAGCATTCCCATTATACAATTTCCAGGATTCAGGCTTTTTCCCCTAGTCCTCTTTAACACATGCAAAAGGGACACAGTGGTTCAGTGGCTAAGATGCTGAGCTTGTTGATCAGAAGGCTGGCATTTCAGCGGTTCGAATCCCTAGTGCCGTGTAATGGAATAAGTCACTTTTTTCAGGCCCATTTTAACTTCTAATATTCACACACAAAAAATTGTAAGTCAAAAACTACCTGTATGCTATAATTAGAACTGATCGACTGTTATATATTGAAGATGGCAATCAACTGTTTCTTTGGATGTATTCAGATAGTATCTGAATCGTCTGGATGCTTTGATTTGGATCCCTTCATTGAGCAGCAGGTCATTGCCCCGAAAAAGCTCCTTCCAACTATGGTTTTCTACGAAGATGTTGCACAAGCCCACAACCACTAGATGGCATAGGTACTACAGGAGCCTGAGAGGTTACTAAGGGCCGGGTGGAAATTCAGCAATCTGTTGAACTACACATATTTTACTGTTTCCACATGGTAGCTGCCAGAAGAATCTGATACTGTGTGATATAGAAACAAGATATAACTGGAATAATGAGATTTCTTTCTGGTTTTTTTTTTTTAAGTCCTTTAAATGTCTGGTTTTAACAGTCCTATTGGGCACTGTAAATGCCTCAGGTGCGGTGTGGATATTCCTTTTACGTTCCTGGCTCTTGGCTGTGTTTTTATGGAAAAACATATTGAACTTCAGTTGAAGAATATTTGATAATCCCTCTTAGAACATACTATAACAGCTGGTATTTGTGTTGTAGCAAATCTGTTCTGTGCAGTAGTTAGCAACACCATAAGCTGTATTCTGCTGCAAAATAACGAAGTATTTTTAAACCAGTTGCGCCAAAGGAAGCTTCAGTAAAAGAAAAGTAACTTGTTATGTGTTTTGTGGGAAAAAAAATAATTTTAAGCTTTTTACTGGTAATGATTTCAGCAGGTCATTTACGTTTGCTGTACTGCATATACACTGCTATATACCAGACAATTCTTGAAAATAATAGATTTGGAAAGTAACTATTAAATAATTTAACCAGAATCAAAATAGTAAATAGTATCTGTTCTTAATACTAGTTATTTTCTAAATTCATAGGAGTTTCATTTGTAAATAAATTTTATTAACTTTGGGGGGGACACCCAATGACAGCTAACAAACTAATGAACAGTCCAGTGAGAAATAATGAACAGTTGATTTGATTCAATTAGCATTTAGATTCCTTAATAACTATAACTTTAGGTCCAAGTTTTAAATTCTGTTTTTTTGGCTTCGCTATGTGCATGTTACATTTATACCAGGAAAAGTGAATTGATGCTTTGCAATGCTTGTACGCTCTGTCCTTGGCCTGATTTCAGGTAACTTTTAAAAACTTAATCTGTAGAGATATTTATACAAGGTTGCATAAATGGAGTTGTGCGTAACAGCTATAATTCAGTGTAGAATTATACATACACAAGCAAACATGCATGACAGCCATAATTCAGTGAAGAATTAAGTACACATAAGAAAACATACTTAATAATCCATAACACGGGACATCTGCCTCTTGAATGTTCTGTATTTCTATTTTTAAAAAGTCTCAAATTGAAAATGTTTTAACTTCTGTTTTATAAACAGTTGCAAGGTTGCATATGAAATAAGCCTTAACTATTTTAGAGGCTCTTAGAAAAGAGTATTCAGATGCTGAAACTAATTATTTAGGAAAACTCCAAATTACATATTTGCACTTGCTTGGAAACAGTATACAATAAGTAAGGTGCATCATTCATAACACATTAATCCTAATAATTTAAGTAATACAATATGAATGTGGCTAGAATCTCCCAGCTGAGAACATATAATGCTAGAGTTAGCCTGGGGATATATATTCTTAGCTTTTATTGACATGCCAAAAAAAGTTCATACTTTTTGGCTTCATTCTAAACTCTGTGATTATTCTACTTAGAAGATTTCAATCAGTATAAACTACATTTTGGAAGTATATTAATATTTTAGTCTGATAGTAGTAGATGTAGTAATTACTTCTAACTTGGCCCACCAATATGTTCCTTGGTGCTTTTCAATGTCCATGTTATGTATAATCTCCCACATAACTGAGAATGGAAGAAGGTGATTATACCATTTTTTTTCCTGAGCTCTTTTAAAAAGTAGAAAAACTTATAGTATCTGAATTCAGGGGACTTTTTCTTCAATGACTTGCCAAAAAAACAAGCTTGATTTTGAAAATGTACAGATCATAACATGTGGTTGTTTATGGTAACATTGGGATATCATCTTATTAAATCAAGATTTCCTTGCATGTCCCTAAACACACCACATCCATTTATACATATGAATAAATGAAACATTGTAAGAATAATGCATACTCTGTTTTAGGGTCCTATTGACATCATCTAATGGTTTAAAGAAATGTATTTCAAATTGACCATATTTATTCACTTTAGTCAGTTTTTAGTAATATTATTTATCCATATTTGTATTCTTTTCAGGCCGCTTCAAAATTGCCTAAACCTTATTGAAGAAGGTGTTTGCCAACAATTGAAAGGAAGTTACTACCTTCTAGCTGAAGTTCTTAACGATGCCAGCTTTATCAACTGGATCTAGTGGAGATGCAGGTAGGGTTGCTGGTTTTCTGTACGTAATTAGTTGTTATTAATTAGTTTAGTAAGTGTTAACTTGCTAGTTATTAAGCTCTGTGTAACTTTCTGTATATTCAATATCTCAAGATAAACATAAATGTGGGTAAGGATTCACATCTGTACCGACATACATTCAAATGTACATCACGCTGCTATAGAAATAATCCCCCATACGTGGATCTCTGTATTGCTCTAGATTTTATGTGTAAGAAACCAATTCTTGTAAGCGAAACAAGTTTAGTGTGACTTTTTTCTACCAGTGAGATCAAAGAATTTAACTAAAAAATTTTAAGGAAAATTGGCTGGTTATAGCACTATATAAGCCTAAGTCATACTGCAATAGAACTCAAGTAAAAAAAAAATTTAAACCCTGTATTTTTAGAAATTGTTAAAAAAAAATCTGAAACAACATTTTTGGATCGTTTCATGAACACATCCATTAAACATGTACGATGTATTTGAATTTTGAACTATTTGGAGCTTAAACCTTTTTCAGAATGATAAAATCAGTGCTCAGAGAAGCTGTTTTTACATTCAAATTGGGGCATTTCAAATTTGAAGTACTTTGAATTCAAAATTTGTTGGATTCTTCTATAGTTTCCTTATTGTTCTGCTTAGGAACAATACAGAGATGGCTTGCTATCACCTTCTTCCTTAATGGGTGCTTATTTTGAAATTAAAACAACTTAACAGTAGAGTTCAACATTTTTAAAACATTTGTGAATTTTAGAAAATAAAATTATAGCCTTTAGACAAAAGCAGTATGGGTCAATTGACAACAGAATCTTCTGGTTTCTTTCCAAATGTTTCATATTTAGATTGTACAGCATCCTGGAAATAGGAGTCATCTTAAAACTTTCTGAAATAGATATTATTAATTGAATTTTAGTTAATCTATATGAAAATAACAAATTTACAAGTTAATATGTTTTGATCTGTTAATTCTTTTAAAATCTGCTGGGCTTAGCGGTATGTTGTTTGAGTTCATCACCACAAGTTACAGTAACATTGAAGCATTAGCCTGGCATGGTTCAAAAATCTGATTAGGTAATTAACAAATAAGGGAGATAACCACTTGTCATTGTATTGATTTAAAATCAGACATGATTGTAATACATAAAAGTGATGGAACAAAACGACCATATTTTTTATCGTTTAGGTCTATTTTATAGTTTCCACAGACTTGTTCTAATAATGAAGCTATGAAGGATATGACAAAAATGGTGATATTAAATTTCTCTAGACTAATAGTAAAATTTTCCATTCTGATGTCAAGAATGTTGAACATCTGGACTCTTGAGTAGTTTACCACGTGAGCATTTTCCCCATTTTTTAAATCCACTTATTCTTTTCCTAAGAACTTTCAGTCTTAGGTGGAAAATTGCAGTAGCAGAAACTAGTTTCTAAAATTGGAAAATGTATTTTCTGTTGATCATTTTCCAGTATTTGTAAAAACTATTTTATTAAACATCTCTGCATATGTAAGGGTGTCCATGTATTCAATGAAAATATCATTCAAGAAATTGGTAGCTTAAATGTAATATAGGTAATGTTTACTGTTCTATCTGGTACTATTGTTTTGTTCTTTGAGCCCTCATCCTGCCCCCAGCAAGTTCCTGTAGTTTCCAAAAGCTATATGTCTTGTTGAGGCAAACTTCTTCAGGCTTATAAAAGCAGTATTATAATAAATATTGAGTGCAGATTACATACATTTTCAATAGCAGAAGAACTACGTAAGTTGTTTTGCTGGTATATTTCTGTCAGTGAACTGGATTTTGTGGCTAAAAATGCTAAATCAGTTCTAAAAAAATTCAAAGATCCTATAATTCACTTCTTAAATAGTCATTCTAGATGCTTATGTTTATTTAATGATTAAATATATATATAAACATATATATGTTTTCTTAAGTATGTATGTATGTGTGTGTGTATGTATGTGTGTGTGTGTGTGTGTGTATATATATATATATATATATATATATATATATATATATATATATATATATATATATGTGGATCTTTGGTTGTTCGGGTTTTCTCCCGCGTAAGATTATCTAGGCACGTTTCGATGAAGTCTCATTCATCATCTTCAGGCTTCTGTCTCCAGCTCTGTGCTTCTCAGAGTAATGTGAGATTGCAGCTGCTTCCTCCTTTTAACTGCCAGTGGGGTGGGACTTGATTGGGTGGGGGCTTGGCTGTGTTCTGATTGGGTGGGGTGTGTTCTCATTGGTAGGGGTTTGGCTGTGTTCTGATTGGTTGGGGGTTAGCCGTGTTCTGATTGGTTGGAGCGTGTTCTGTTCAGGTGGGGGCTTGGTTGTGCTCAGGTTAGTCTTAGTTGCTGGGATTTGAGCTGGTGAGTTGTGATCTTGCTGTTTGGCTTCTAGTTCGTGGTCCTGCTGCATCTTCATAGTGGGTGTCGGTTTGCTTCATGTATGGCTCAGAGGGGTTTGAAGTGGGTAGTGATGCAGCTGCAGTGCAGCTTCTGGTCCATGGTCGTGTCTCATTTTCTGAATGGGTGGAGTCTGTTTTCTATATGGAAGTGTGGTGGTGGCATCTTGTGTGGCTCTCATGGGTGTGGGTCTGGTGTCCTTCTTCATGTTAGGTACTCGTCTGTTCATGAGGGCGGGTTTCCAAATGGCTGGAAGGCGGGAGGTGTCATCTCGTTTGTTCATGCTGTGTGGGCGTTTTTCCATCTCTGTGGCTTCTCTGATTATTCTGCTGTTGAAGTGTTCGGTTTTGGCGATAGTTCTGGTATTTTTAGGGCACATTGGACAAACTAACAGAAGAATAAGTGCACGCATTGAAGAACATAAGAACTCAATCAAAAAAGAAGAAACGACCTCTTCCCTGGTCCAACACCTCAAAGCCACAGAACATGAAATTGATTTTAAAAATACCAGAACTATCGCCAAAACCGAACACTTCAACAGCAGAATAATCAGAGAAGCCATAGAGATAGAAAAACGCCCACACAGCATGAACAAACGAGATGACACCTCCCGCCTTCCAGCCATTTGGAAACCCGCCCTCATGAACAGACGAGTACCTAACATGAAGAAGGACACCAGACCCACACCCATGAGAGCCACACAAGATGCCACCACCACACTTCCATATAGAAAACAGACTCCCACCCATTCAGAAAATGAGACACGACCATGGACCAGAAGCTGCACTGCAGCTGCATCACTACCCACTTCAAACCCCTCTGAGCCATACATGAAGCAAACCGACACCCACTATGAAGATGCAGCAGGACCACGAACTAGAAGCCAAACAGCAAGATCACAACTCACCAGCTCAAATCCCCAGCAACTAAGACTAACCTGAGCACAACCAAGCCCCCACCTGAACAGAACACGCCTCCAACCAATCAGAACACGGCTAACCCCCAACCAATCAGAACACAGCCAAACCCCTACCAATGAGAACACACCCCCACCCAATCAGAACACAGCCAAGCCCCCACCCAATCAAGTCCCACCCCCACTGGCAGTTAAAAAGAGGAAGCAGCTGCAATCTCACATTACTCTGAGAAGCACAGAGCCGGAGACAGAAGCCTGAAGATGATGAATGAGACTTCATCGAAACGTTGCCTAGATACTTGAATCTTACGCGGGAGAAAACCCGAACAACCAAAGATCCACATACAAATACCATGAGAACCTCAGAAAACAAATATATATATATATATATATATATATATATATATATATATATATATATATATATATATATGTATATATATGTATGTATGTATATGTGGCATTCAGCTTTGTTCGGGTATTTTCCCACGTCATTGTAGTTGTGCTTTTAAAGTTGTAGCAACGTTTCGGCAGAATCTCATCTGCCATCATCAGGCTTCATGTAAGTACCCGCAAAAACTTGAGAAAACAAATATATATATATTATATATTATATTATAGATAGGTAGGTAGGTAGGTAGGTAGGTAGATAGATAGATAGATAGATAGATAGATAGATAGATAGATAGATAGATAGATAGATAGATAGATAAAGATAT
The DNA here is from genome assembly GCF_049901715.1 of Pseudonaja textilis. Lineage (NCBI taxonomy): Eukaryota > Metazoa > Chordata > Lepidosauria > Squamata > Elapidae > Pseudonaja > Pseudonaja textilis. The sequence goes on from NC_142008.1 coordinate 18,761,104, forward strand.
ATATATCTTTATAAACTAACAGAAGAATAAGTGCACACATTGAAGAACACAAGAACTCAATCAAAAAAGAAGAACCGACCTCTTCCCGGATCCAACACCTCAAAGCCACAGGACATGAGATTGACTTTAAAAATACCAGAATTATCGCCAAAACCGAACACTTCAACAACAGAATAATCAGAGAAGCCATAGAGATAGAAAAACGCCCGAACAGCATGAATAAACGAGATGACACCTCCCGCCTACCAGCCATTTGGAAACCCGCCCTCATGAACAGATGAGTTCCTAACATGAATAATGACATGAGGGCCACACAAGATGCTACCACCACACTTCCACGTAGAAAGCAGACTCACACCCACACAGAAGATGAGACACGACCACGGACTAGAAGCTGCACCGCAGCTGCATCACTACCCACTTCAAACCCTCCGACCCATACATGAAGCGAACGGACGCCCACCATGAAGATGCGGCACGACCACGAACGCGAAGCCAAACAGCAGGATCACAGCTCACCAGCTCAAATCCCCCAGCAACAAAAACTAACCTGAGCACAACCAAGCCCCCTCCTGAACAGAACACACCCCCAGCCAATCAGAACACAGCCAACCCCCAACCAATCAGAACACAGCCAAACCCCCACCCAATCAAGTCACACCCCACTAGCAGTTAAAAGGAAGAAGCAGCTGCAAGCTCACATTACTCTGAGAAGCACAGAGCGAAGACACAAGCCTGAAGATGATGAATGAGACTTCATCGAAATGTTGCCTAGATACTTCCAATCTTATGCAGGAGAAAACCCGAATAACCAAAGATCCATATAGAGAGAGAGCGAGAGGGAGAGAGATAGATAGATAGATAGATAGATAGATAGATAGATAGATAGATAGATAGATAGATAGATAGATAGATAGAGATAGATAAAGGCTGTTACCATTCCATTGTAAGTGTAATAGACAAAGCGTTTTCCTTGTCGTCTCAAATTTCCTTTAGCCTTTCCAAGACTGTATGAAAACTTCTAATGTAGAAGTTGGATTTGAGATATCCTAAATATTAAGTAATCCAAATGTTTTATATGAGCCACTCTATATGTTCAAATGGGCATCATAAATTGGTGTAATAACCAATCAAATATTTGTTTCAGTTTCAGATGTATTTAATTTTTAAAAAGCAGTTGTCATATAGGGTCTTTTCTGTGACAAATAAAGTTAGAAAATACTTCTAACTAATTACAGTACTATTGAACTTCAAATGTTTCATTACTGGATTACACTCCTTAAGAAAGCTGTCAAACTGTGTCTCAATGGTACAATTATAAGCAACAATGAAATGTGGTTTTGTTAAATAGTTTATATATTGAAGACTTGATAAAATGTATAATCAAGAGCAGGCTTAATATTATTTAAAGCAGGATTCAAATAATTCAAAATAATATCCATCATACATATTGGGTGCTAATCCAAAAAGTTCATTTTGTTTATTTTTAGTTCAACTTAATAAAAGCTAATATATCTATATAAAAGCAGCTGCCTTACTAAGAATGTATAGACTGTGGATAAGTTCTATGGCGTGATGACTGAGGGTGTTTCAGGTAGTTAATTGTTTAGATTTCTAAAAACAAAAATGGACATTTAAAATTTTAAATACGCTTTCCAGCTTCAGATAGCTAGATTTTGATGTAATATCTAAGCTAATTCCTGGACCATAAGTGAATTAAAAATTCAGAAAATCCTAAGAGTACTGTGAATACAGTCTCATTTTTCCAAGTCAACCAAATGTTGAAAAATGTGTTAAAGGACTTGGGATTAACAGTCCAAAAGCAGGGAGGGTAAATAATGAAGATTGAACAGACTGATGTCGAATTTGATATGATGGAAGAAGCTTGGAGAAAGAAAAAATGAGTTTGAAAAAATGGGCCAGATCTTATCAGGGCTATGGATTAAAAAGTATTACCCCTATGGGAGAGGCAATTGAGCAGAAGCTCAAAATGTGCTTATCCCAATTCTAAGATAAATTTTCCGACCATGTGTACTAGAGCTGAGCCTATAATGCCATTTTGTACTTCCTGTTATACACAGATTCACATGCACTTAGATGCTACCTGAGGGAAAAGTATGCATGCTACTTCATTACACAGCAGTAATTATAGATATTTTCTACCACTATCTACCACTATTGCTGTTAGAAAAAAATTCCAAAAGCCAATTCTTGCTTGTCTTCCCTATCTTGTTGATTCTGAATAATATTGAATTATCATAACATGAATAACCCTGCTCCCTGATTTTCACAGGACTTTCCTTCCCTGAAGCTGCTATAATGCATACATTCAAGTGTAGCATATCCAGTTGGTTCACCTGCAATGCACCCCAAATTTTACTTGTTAAAATGATCTCTAGACAGACAGACAGAGTGGCTGTGTATGTGAAGATGTCAAATGCCCTTGAATATCAAAATTTTGATCCAGCATTATTCAGGATTTTTATAAAGAATATGAAATGAATTGAATGCTTGTAACATTGGTGAATTGTTTCTAATCAAAGACTAAGCTGAACATTGGATCAATTCTAGCAAGATGTTCAGTTAAGATAAATGTGAAGTCCTGCAGATTTAATGTCTAAGATTGGAGGAATTTTATGTGGGATATAGGAAAAGTAGCGAAGCTCCTGCTGACAATGAGCAAGCAAGCAAATTCACTTGTAGTCTGCATTAAAAGCATTGTTTTGATATCATGAGAGATATTTGTTCTTTGGTAATCTGAATTAATTACCCCAAACAATGTATACAATGTTAAGTTCTGAGCACTAGACTTTGAAATGGACTTATAGATCCTGAAGAAGGTTCAGGGATGATCTTCCAGGCCATTAAGATGCCTGCATAAGAAATCTGCATACTAATATGGAAGGCTTCAAGAACCATGGACATCTGGTATACAAAAGAAAAGGCTTCGTGCACATGATAGTCATAACAGTCATAACATAACAGATAGTCTTAGTATCCTATGACTATAACTAAATGTTGTATCTTATGATTCTTGATGAATATATATTTTTATGTACACTGAGAACTTCTGCACCAAAGACAAATTCCTTGTGTGTCCAATCACATTTGGCCAATAAAGAATTCTATTCTATGACAGTAGTCAACAAATATGTAAAAAGCTGTTACACAAAATGTAAGAATATACATGTATTGAAACTGAGAGTGGGCAAGAACAAATGAATATAAAAGGAAGTTTCCAAGCGGTAAAAGCTGTTGAACTGTGGAATAGTCTGTCCACAGTAATGGTAGACTCCCTGCAGGAGGTCTTCAAAGGTGGGTTGGATGGTGGTCATATATAGCTTAGCTGACTTGTTCATTGAACGTAGGGTAAACTAGATAACCTATGATTTCCAACTCTAATATTCTATGATTTTTTAAATAATCATAATTACTTGTTATTTCATTTTAGATAATTCAGGGCAGAAATCTTCAAAACTGGAGTGAACATTTAAAATCAGTTTAACAATACAGAATATGCCATAAGTATGTCTTCCGTGTAACAACCTATTCTCAAACATTTTGGTGGATTTTTGTTACCAGTTTTCTGAAAAAGATTCTATGATGTTACTAACATGATCTGTTCACCAGGGAAAGAACAATGCTGGAGAGAAAGTCTACATCAGAAACTTAAATTACTTTAATAGGTACCTCTACTCCTTAGAGAACTTCAAAACTCTAAACCTATAAACGAGACTAGGATTTTCTAACTTTACCAAACTAGAAATTCACAACAGTTAAATTTACAGAACACATCAGTGGCTACATAGCTTCCTTTTTTTCCTCTCCTGTGGAGAGCCTCTTATTTCCTCACTGAAGACATCAGTAATGATGAACAAGTTTACTACATTATTTGTGCAGTGCTAACCACAGGACATTGGATATGCTCTAAAATGTATTGTTTATTCATTCTGCTTCTGAACAATGGCAGTATGTTTGCGGAGCTTTGAAAGAGAATCTCCTGTTTTTTGTTTCTAACAGCATGCAATATGCCTTCTTGATACTTACCTTTTCTAATATTTATTGTTTTCTTTCAAAGAACTGAGAAGATTTGATCTTGCACAAATGGCTGTCATGACAAATATGGCCCGATAAAAGCAACAGTTAACAAAATAGTTCCTGCCATCCCATCTTGCAGGATGCTTCTTATTATTTCTGATTTTTTTTTCTTCCTTTCATGCTTTTCATGGGAAGGTGGGTGTAATGCCAACAAATCCTGGGCTGCAGCTGCCATTCATTTTTATTTTCTAACATTTGAGTCCCGAAGGTATTCTTTAAATTTCTGCTTCTAAAGTTTGGCCCTTTGCTTTGCTGATTATAAGCTTCCCTTTTTAAAAATAGAATGACCTTTTTAAAAGTAAAATGTCAAATAGGTAAGGAAGGAACCAAGGGAAGGTCATAAGTAAGTTGGCGCCACTCTAGATTTAATACCTATCTGAAAATCCTTTTAAGCTGATGAGGTAGGAAGAATTCTTTGTCTGCGAGGATTATTTACTGTTGTAAAAAAGCAATCCAATACTATATTTCCTTTTGCTGAGTTCTTGCTGTGTTAGAAACTGTTGCAGGAAGTGCAAGCCACAGCATATACTTCAGACAAATGTGATTCCCTCTCACTTTGAAATATTTAAGTAGCATCCATGTGCAAGATGTAGGTTTAGCCATCTAGTACTTCCCAGTATTTTTCAATTGCCATGCTGAGTAAACCTTACAAAAACTATAATGTGAAACAGATGGAAGGCACCTCTTTGCCTATCGCTCTTACATAAACTTTGCACTTAGTGCTTTGCTTCTGTGAATGACTTGGCTGACCTGAAGTCTGAACCTATAATCTTTTAGTGCAAATGCTGTTGGAAGAGGTTCATGGTGTAGATTCAGTGCTTTTTATATTCAGGAAAAGCTACAATGATGTGGGCATTCTATTTTTATGCTTAAAAGCTACCATAAAGAAGATTAGCTTTAAAATAAATCAAAGTTTGAAATATGAGCATTGCCTCACAAAAGACCATAGAAAATTATGTCTGGAAGGATTTTTTTTCCTAGCTTTTTTTTTTATTAAATAACAATAGGAAGACAGGAAAACAGTACACTGCTTCCAAAAAAATTCTGCATTTAATTTTAGAACCATCATCCAGTGCCTCAGAAAATTGTGCAATGGTGTTGACCTGAGTTTAAGCTTTAGTCTTCAGAGAGAAATGATCCCATTTACAGATCATTCACTATAACTTAATAGGCAATATAATTTAATAAAATCAATGTAATGTAATGCAATATAATTTAATAGGGAATCATTTTGGAAAGGTGTTTCTTTGGAAAGGTATTACTGTGGTGGATAGTGCTTAATCTGATCATAAAAAGTCACACTTGTTTAAATAGACATAATGTCTCAGTATATTCAGGATTGCTACAGTGAAAGAAAAATAATTGTCTATCATCTATATTGGATTAGCCAAAAAGACATCAATGCTTGCCATCTTTGATTATAACAGATAAGTATTGTGTCTTTTAGCCATAAAAATTCCCCACTGGATAAACATGTTATAAATAGGCCAAGATTTGGCGGGAAAGTTCTGAAAATCACATTGTTATATTTTTGGTACAGCTTTTTGAAGGATAATATTATGCTACCTGGTATTGAACCTATATGCTGCTGCATGTCTCAAGAAATTGTCATGGGATATGACCTAAACAAACTGAGGCAGCCACTACTTTAATCTCTGTGAAGGAGTTTGGAGAAAAGCTCTGCAGGTGCACTCTTTTTAACAACAGCAACAATAAAAAAATCAAACATTACAAGGTTTTTTTCAGGAGCTATTTTATCCATGCATCTGTTATACCCAAGATTATTTTAAAAAACCAATGTATCAGAAGTATTTAAGAAAAACCACAAACTCTCTTTAAGGAACCACCCTATCCATTTTCTATACTTACAAGGATGTTTTTTCTGTTCGTGATTCATTTGACTCCAACATCAAGGGAACTGGAATAACGATTAGGCTAAGGAATGCATGTGTTTCTGGGTTTTGTCCCTTTCCAAAAAGCTTTATGAATTTTTGATTCAGTGTTAAATAAATATATCGCCATAGACACTTTAGCCACTGTTAATAAAGAATACCATACTACTGCTGCAGCTTCTTTCCTTTTTAATCCAAATCTCTCTCTCTCTCTCTCTCTCTCTCTCTCTCTCTCACACACACACACACACACACACACACACACACATTTTTATTGCTTTATTTGATATATCCAGACTCAGTATAAAATGGTAAAAAGCAGAAGCTTATCAAAGTGCTAAATAAAATTAATTTTAATTTCACTTTATGTTCTATTTACTCTTTATAGGTCTGTATGAGCTGCTGGCTTCATTGCCGGCCCAGCTGCAGCCACATGTGGACAACCAAGAAGACATGACCTTCCTCTGGGATATGTTTGGTGAAAAAAGCCTTCATTCTCTGGTAAAGGTAAACCACACTAAATGCTCATTCTTTCTGAGAAACATGTATGGAAAAACGTTTTGAGCAACCTCTCGTATACCAAGAATCAGTTACTCCGTGGAAACAAAACAGCCTTGTTTCGCTTCTGTGCTTCTGTGAGGGATGGAAGTTGTTAAAGGTTTCTACCAAAAATATTGCAATGATTTCATTTAATAGTGATGTTTTGGCAGAATGCATTAATGTAACAAACATATGATGCTTGCCCTTGTTTAGAATGAGGCAGCATGAATTAGTAGCAGGAAATCTGAGACTCCTTCATGGTCAACATTCATGGCCTGGAGTTTAGCTTACATAAACAAATGTTCACAGCAGAAATTAGATGGCATATATTTTTGAGGTAAAGTATGGCAACTATTCAGTAGCCACATTAATTTAAAATAATTTCCTTTAACAAAATCAACTGAAATTATAGTTGGTTCTTTAATTGGATTGTATCCATCAAAGATTGTGTTTTGTATATAAATACACTAAACTTGTATGACTAAAATAAGCATAGTGAAGTAATTGAAGTGAAGTAATTAATGGATATGTGTCTTCAAAAATGGTAAATGTTCATGTATATTGTACTTTATTATTTACAAAATTATTTGAAGTTTTGGTTTCATAATTATCATGAAGCTTTTAGTTTACAAATTGGAAATTAGACTTGTAAAATATGTGTAAAATAAGTCTGCTACTTGGATTTTATACTAAATTTGGAGTCTCTAGCTTCTTGAAGAAATCTGCATTTCTATAGCAGAAAACAGAGGGGAAATTATTCTTTTAGACTGACAATTCTTTATATGCTTATTTAGATATTTATAAATGATTTGTATGTTGTTTAGTCATGGATTCCAGCGAATTTACAATTGTAAAAAGGCAGTAACAAAATAACATCTCACAAAGCTGTTAGTTGGCTTAACTGAAATTTTTATCATGTTGTTCATACCTTCCAGAACATTAGCTTACAGTGAGGGATGTCCAATTATTCTACAGCGAGGCAATTACTACTAAGAACACCATCCTCCAGGTCTCTTTAATTTTGCAGATGCAAGGATCCCATAGGCTGTCTACTGACTAACATATATTGGCTGGCGATGATCCTGGAAGTAACAAGGCAATATTTATGGCTGCATTTCTGCCAGAAGACAATTAAAAAAAAATACTTTAGGATGTTCTGAGTTGATAAATCTTTTCTTAGTTTGCAATAAAGGAGTGCTTTGGGATATATTACTGCATCAGAAATATGCCTAAGCATCTTTAACTCCATTTGGCCAGATGGCTTACTCATTATATAGTAACTGCAATTATTAAAGCACTTGAAATGTCTCTTAAAGGTTAACATAGTATTCAATACTAATCTGGAAGAACCCCTTCTGAAGGAAAAAAAAGAGGGAAATTTAGCTAATTGTTGGAGATTTATTCAAAATGGAACATTTCAGATGATACAGTCATGTACTAAAATGACTCGGACAATTTATTTCATCCCAATTTTGTTCTGGCAGATTCCCTGGTATTGAGATACTTATCTTTTTTAAAATAAATATCAATTATTTGGAAACTAACAGGGACGAAAACTAATATGGTGCAGTGCTTAAAAGTGATTGAAACAGTGGGGAAACTCAGGCTCAAGTTGATAGTCAAGGACAGAAGCTTACTGTTTAATTTTAGGCTTGGTAATTTTTTCTTAATTCATCATAACTTCGGGAGGGTTGCTTTGTGGGGAAAAAAGAGGAAATGTTGTCTCCATGTACTTCACTTTGTGCTTCAAGATATAAGCACAGATACAAAACTAATAAAAGGAAAGATCACAAAGGTAGCTGTTGCCGTTCTTAAGGTTGTAAAGTATTAGACATTTTCCCTGATCAGCACAGGAGAATATTTGTAGCTCAAGGTTGAAATGAGGGGTCCTTGATGCTCTCTGAGCTTGTTTGTTTTTTTGGAGACATTTCAGTACCCAAACTAGGTAACATCATCAGTGCTGGTAAGGAGTGGGCCCTCTGACAAATTAGCCATCAAGAAAGTGCCAAAGAAGCCAACAGTAAATAGCCCAGCCAAAGAGTCTCTAAGACCACCCCCACCAACAGCAACAGGGCAAGGCATTAGAATATAAACCGAGAGCAAACCCCACTTCTTAACCAGTAATGATGATATTACCTAGTTTGGGTAATGAAAGATCTGCAAGAAAACAAACAAGCTTAGAGAGTATAAAGAAGCCCTAATCTTTCCCAGTCATTTACATAAAGACCTTATTTCCCCTTTTGTATTTCTTGATGAAATTTATATAGGGAATGTTTCAAACATTGAAGAGTATATATTGGTTTATATATAGTAGTGTTCCATTTTTCCCAAAGTTAAGTGAACTAATTTAAATATTACTAAAATATTTTTATAACATGAAATTTGGAATAAGTTTTTTGTTTAATATATACAGTATATAATTTATGAGCCTTTTTCATTTTAATTTTAAAAATTGCTATCTTGTACAAATTGTTTAATGTTAGAAGAATGAATTAGATGAAAGAAAAGATCCTGATCCAAATAGACAATATGCTTTGTCTGATGTGGAAGGGGTTTTTTTTTGTTCTAGTTTTACTTAAAGAATAAAATGCATCATTTGTGTTGTTAAAATCAATCCTTGCCTTGAACCGATAGATAATAATTCATGATATTGTAAGATGCTTCTGTTCCCTAATACTAATATTCAATTCCCCTTCTCTACATGCTGTACCATCTGAGGTGAGGCAGTTAACAAAAATAGAAGTAATGTTCTATGCGTGGAATGTTTACCCATGTCATCTTATGGGCTTTTGTCTTAGTTACCATTTACATGGTTATTTAATTTGTAATCTTTGAAAAAATAATAAAAGATACCACCTTAGTTCACCAAGAACTATTGTTATTCAAGAAGAGGGTAGTTCTCTGACAAACAAACATTATGTAAGGATCCACTGAGGCCATTTAAATTATTCAGGTGCCTCATAGGAAAGTAGTTCCTATGTTGTTCCATAGCAAGTAGTATTTCAGGTGTGCTGTCTGTGATCAGAGAGGTAGAAAACATCTTGATCATCATTGAATTTGTCTGGTACACTTTAAATAGCCTAAATTATTGATAGTCATTGAATGACAAAATTTTTCACAATTTAAACAGGTACATAGAATTGTTTATTTTCACAGCTTGTATGGTAATCTAATACATTTTTCTATAATGCCCATCTGCAGGATGTGTTTAGGATTTTTCCTCCCGCTTCCTGAAGTTATTCCTCTGAATCCCAAAGTTTTTATTTTGTTACTGTCTTAGCTAATATGCTGGGATAGATCTTTCCCACATTAATATCTCTTAATTGCATGATAAAGGCCTCTAAGGCTCAAAGTAGACATTAATTTAAATAGTATCCTTTTCTATTTAGCATGCTTGTTTCAAAATATAAAACAATCATTTCTCAGAGGATGTCATGGTAAGTTCCGTATTCCAGTTGCATTCAGTGCCAATTGACAGTCATAAATAGTTTTTTTAGAACTGTTGAAAATACGGAATATATTTTGTGGTAGAACACATTTTGAGCGCTCATATTTTCTTCTTAACGTGTTTATCAACTAAATTTAAATTCCTGTATTTGAATTTATTTGATGCCATTACTTTGTGTAAGGTCACTTATCTCATTCTGTGCTGCTATCATATTTTATTATTTACATGTATCTAATGCATTATATTATCTTTAGCTCTCAGTCTTTCCGTCTGGAATCTGAGGAAGAGTTGTAAAGCAAATATTGTCAGGCTTTTGTTCTCTTAATTTGTAGCTAGCATTCTTGTTAAGAAATGTCTGAACTGCAATATTAAAATACCTTTACAACTTTGCTTAATATGTTTGCTGTGCAAATGTCATGATGCACAAAATCATCTTCAAACTTTCATTTCATTTGCCAATTGTGATATGGGTTTTTTATTTTTATTAGGCATATAGTCCCCATTCATCCTAACATCTAACAAGAAGCTAAAGAATTGTAACCTATAATATCTATGTTGCATTTCTAACTGTTCTACATTCCTTCTGAAAGGCATTGAAACACTTGTAATGTGAGTTTCATCTCTCTCTTTTTTAATGTCTTGTCTCACTTTTGTATTTTTGATGTTTCAACTATTGCTACACTTCAGATTAAGATCTGCTAAACTTTGCCTTGCATTGTCTATTTTGAAATTATCTATATATTAATTGTCAAGGCCAAAAATATCATGACCTAGGAAAAATAGTTCTAGGAATGTGCCCATTATGTTAATAGCATATGAGTTATTTGTTACTTGTGAAGGTTAGTAATGATGATGTCATTTCTTTTTTATCTTCACAATTTTTGCTATAATTTTGTCAACTCAAAAAACATTCATATGCCTGTTTTAGTAGTTGCCATAAAAAGGGGAAATCTGGAAGAGCAGTGCAGCAGTTTAAAAGCAAAAGTACATTCCAACTCTTATCTTTAAAAGATTGTAACTAAAGGACCAGAGCTTTTGCCGGAGAATATATTTAATTAGAGAACGTGAATGATGACACCCAGCCTGTGAACGGGCTTAATTGGAGAATCTGGTTTATGAGACACCCGGTGGGGAGGGGGAAAATAGGGTCATTGGTGACTGTAAATTACATATGCCAGAGTTGGCTTCATATAGGGCAGTGCCAGTATGTCGCCTCCAATGAATCCTTTGAAGTTTTTTGAAGTTTGAGCGATTGCTGGAATCCTGACAATTTACGATGCTAGATTTTCCTTTTGAGTGTCTAGCAAAATTGTGTTCTAAAATAAATCTCTGGTTCTGAATTCTATGCTACAGTTGGCAATTAAGCTGAATTTTGAAGGTAATGTGAATCATCATCAAACAGTTTTTAACATATTGGACTTATTATATTTTAGCAGATTAAAAATGAGCGATTGTCATTTCTATAATCTGAGGGGTTTTTTTGCTTGGCAGCTCCCTATAATGGAAAAGTCATCACTCCCTGGCTAACCTTTGTACAGTAATATTTTCAATATGGCTAACCTTTGTACAGTAATATTGTATCCCTGGCTAACCTTTGTACAGTAATATTTTCAACATGTATGGCTTTGCACAACTGGCATAGCATTACTTGAATACTTTTTTACACAAACATCAGTTTACACAATTCTTTTAAAAAACATGATTCTCTTAGCGTTACTGTTTTTCTCTATGAAATTATGCCAGTTGTGCAAAGCCATACATGTTAAAAATATTACTGTACATTTTTTTAAACATAGCAATCAGTATGCCATGTCTACTTACTTATTTTCATGAATGAAAGTAAACAAAAATTGAATCACTCCAGAATTTCATTTTTTAATTCTAAAATTTACCTAACAGGAGTCACTAGACCCAAGTTAAATGAAGAATATTATTTGCACACATTGCAATGACTAACATTAAGAAGATCAGGACAATAATAATAATTTAAAAAGCAGATAGAAGAAAATGAGACTTCTTTCAGATTATGATACTTAAAGTACTTTCTGCAGCAAATGTAACAAACTGGAAATATTATTGGGATAAAGATTATCAAACTATGAATTATTTGATTCCTTAGAGAAATTGGATTACGAATGGTTGAAGGTGCTAGACAGAATATGTTAAAAAGATACAATCAAGTGATACACTGATTTAAACCTAGAAACTTTAAACAAAGTTGAAAATCAACTTTGAAATATTATCAAAAGAGATCTAAATTTATAAAGTCTCTGAAAATTGTATATAATTGAAGAGGGGAAGATAGAGGTGCAATTTTCATTGTTCATATTATCATTTCTATTGTTGTGGAAACTTTAGTCTTCTTGACGTTTAAATGCAATCCAGCTTTTTTACTTTCTTCCTTCATTTCTAAGATAAATTATTTTATACAATCTTCATTTTCTGCCAGTAGAATGGTGCTGTCTGCATATTTCAAAATATCAAAATTTCTGCTACCAAATTTGATTGCAATTTCTGATTCTTTTAAATTAGAAGTTACCTCAAAATTGTCCCAAAGGTGCTTTTCAAAAGGCAATTGGGTTTTGTTTGTTTGTTTGTTTTCCTTGAAGAAATTGTGCTTCTTATCTAAGAAACTTCTTCAGTTCTGACTGAATGGTGAAGAATAGAAAGATTTATATTCCTTGTAATCATCATTTGGTCATTAACACTCTGAAGGTTAGCTCTCTGAGAGTTATAGAGGCCATTCTGTATCCTCAGGGTCCCCTGAATCGGAATGCAAATGGGTGTGGAACCTTCTCTAAAGAACTTGGAGAATTACATCCTAAGAATCATTTTCTAAATGCCTCTGGATCTTTTCTTCCTTCTGGGCATATAAATAATGCATTTCTGAAGATTTTTCACAACTTGCCCTTCGTTTCTACCATTGGGAACATTGGAGAAGATTAGAGCAGCGATCCAATACACCTTTATACAAACAGCTATTTGACACAAAATAGGGCTGTTGAAGAGGGGTAAGAAATGTTTCATTTTTCTATGAAGTACAAGTGAACATAATTTTTCCTGCAAGATTTTTTACAGCTTGAGGACATGAAATACTTTTTGTTTTGTTGTTGCTCCTTTTCTTCAGCAATGAACGTTACATTTGGCAATGAGTGCTTTTGAGAGATAGGGAGTGGAATAGGCCCTTCAAAATTGCTTCTTTGTATTAATAAATAGATGTACACACCAGTGCAGCCTTGTTACACACCTTTTCCATTTTAAAGCAGTCTGTATTCAAGTTGTTATGATCGTGAGTTGCATATGCAGTAATTAATAAACAAGCCTATGAATATGTAGGAGAAAGAAGTATTTTGAAAGATGTATTTTAATATATTTAAAGAGAGCATAATATCCCTCTATAGCTCTTCAAGGACTTCAGTTTTAGTATGTAGACTACATATATAAAACAGGATTGTTGCTGGAGCCTCATGTTTCCATGTCAAAAAAGACAAGATGAGAGTTCCTCTTCCAACTTTTGAATACTCTTGAAAAGTTATTAAAAAACTTGAGATTAAAGTACACAACAAAAACACATCCAATTGAAAATAGTTTTTTCAGCAGCTGAGCAGGGAGTTTGGCTGTAAAAGCATAGAGAAATTTATCTTGGAGGAAGGGTAATTTGTTTGGCTTTAATCTGAATTTCCTCTATCCACCATGGGGACCTCTTCCTATAAGCGGAGTCATCAAAACACTTCTCCTTATTGACCAAAAAAGTTCATTTGAATGAAGGCTCTGAAATCTCAAATAATAGCTGCTTTATTTTGTAACATGAGGAACAAAGAAGTCAGTTTCTTTCAGAAAGACCAACATTTGGTTTTTAATGAGTCTGTCCAAGGAGCAAGGGTTTATAATAGTATTTAGATTATACACTTGCAAAATAGAATAGTCTGCATAACTTAGCTATTAATTCAGAAGATGAACTTCATCCTTGTCTAAATTTTTCAGTTATATTTAAAGACTGAAAATTGAAAGGGGAATGCAAAATAATATTGCAGGTCAGATAAAGCAAATACATTGAATTAGAAGGGAATTCCAACATTAATTTTGCATATAATACCATTTTGCATATAAAGCTATAGTCCTAATATTAAGGTTTTATAGTTTAAAACAAAATATTTAGTATAATCATTTCTAAAATTATAACTTTATAAATATAGCTAATTTTCAAAGGAATTTTAATTTCTGAATTCCTGATATGAGATTCCTGATGATAACACGGTGGTTAAAATCAATGAGATATTTAACTACTGTTAAGATTAGAGAAATTTTAGGAAAAAGTAACAATTTTTTTCAGGGTTCCTCAATCTTTGTGGACTTGTTGACACATTTGCAATGTTATAATTTGTTCTGAGAATTATACACATTTAGAAAATGGTGGTTTAAGAGGGTTATTATATAATATTATATAATATAGGAACTGGACATGGCTTACAGGAACTGGGTACGGCTAGTCAAGTGAAGAGAAGGACCAGGAGAGAAACGATAGCAGTCTTCCAATATCCGAGGGGCTGCCACAGAGAGGAAGGGGTCAAGCTATTTTCTAAAGCTCTTGTAGGCCAGACAAGGAATAATGGATGGAAACTGAACAAGGAGAGATTTAACCTGGAAATAAGGAGAAACTTTCTGACAGTGAGAACAATCAACCAATGGAACAGCTTGCCCTTGGAAGTTGTGGGAGTGCCATCACTTGAGACTTTCAAGAAGAGATTGGACTGCCATTTGTCAGAAATGATGTAGGGTCTCCCGCTTGGGAAGGGGGTTGGACTACAAGGTTCCTTCCAACTCTGATTACCTGTTAAATCTGTTGAAATATTTTATTACTTTATAAGTTTGTAAAAGGAGGGATGGGTTGTATAATCAGTTTCTCAGAATAAAGGAAGTGCTTTTTCAAATAATTTGCAAATTTGATTTCTGACTATGGAAATATAATAAATAATAATCAACTCACAAATTTTATCATCTTAATATAAATGTCACAAGATAAATCAAAATCCATCTTTTTTAAAAGGCTTCAAAATTGGTTTGGGTAAATCATGCAGAACTAATAACATCTGTGATAAGTAAATAGAAATCATATTTAATAGCAGTATGTTTTGGGAAGTAGATAGAAAGTACATAGAAAAACATGAAGGTGCGTTCTTGTAGGTTTTCCAGACATGTTATTAAATCTATTTTTGGCAGAGAAAATGTTAAATTATATTGACTTGATGCAGTCCAACAAAAGAAGTTATGTAAATAAGCAATTTGCTTATTGAAATGTTAGAAATATATTGCTTTCTTGGTTATTTTTTAAAAAATGTTCTAGCATAGAAGAAACATTTTATGCAAAATGGAAGGCTTGCAAATCATTGTGACAGAATGTCTAGATTTTATAATCAGACTGTAAACAGTCATTACTTGATTGTGTTGAAATATGAGGAAATACTAATGTTAGTTTGTATAAATGCAGGAATATGTTGTATGTTTAAATGACTTGATATTTTATATGTTTTAAAAGACTTGAAGAAACTACCTGTTTACATCTTGTTACAAATGTATTTTATTCCATAGCTTGTCCAAAAATGTTTAATTGTATGTACAGAGGATCAAAACAGATGGCTGTGACATGGCTATTAAAATCTAAGAAACATGATACCCAAGTATATTTTGCTGAATAAATATTAGGAAAACAATGTAGCCCTTTGCTTGTTTATATTAGTAACTTCAGAAGTATTGATGGTAAAATACAGCATTTTAGGCATTTTTTGTTTTCAAAAGAATTATATTATCTAAATCGTAAATAAGGTGCAAGAAAATATGTGAGGATAGATAAAGAACTACAAAGTAAAAAAACAAGAGAAAGAAAAGTGAATGTAGTTTGACTGTATATTGGTCTGCAGTGCTTATTTTTTCCCCGCATTTGACTTCACTTCATCACTTCATCATCACCAAAAGGTGACAATGAATTGTATCTACATGTTCACTATTAAATGCTTCCGAAAAATGGATAGGGTTTTTGGTTTTGGCTTTGTTTTGTTTTTCGCAATTGTTTAACTAGCCAGTATATATCTCCGAAATATATTTCTGCTGCTAACTAAACCTTTTGGTTCCATTATTTCCTAGATTCATGAGAAATTGCATCACTACGAAAAAAAGAGCCCTGTGCCCATGTTACACGATGCATCAGCTTTGGCAGATGGTGTAAGTGTGTATAAAATGTCTATTGACATCACTGATTTTAAACACTGAAAGCAGTGGATAGAATAAGCATATGAAGTAGATCATCTGAGAAGAATAAAGAATACTTCCCAGAGAACTCTATGGGCATAAGATTTATCATCTTGTTTTGAATTGTATTAAGTCTTTAATTCTAGAAACATGGCATTTAGAATGGTTCTCATTCTGCCTTGATAGCCAAGATAAATTGTAGGCAGTGGTATTTTAACATCTATCTTGAAAGAAAAGTTGTTACCATCTTGTTACTAAATGAAAAGAGTGTTGTTTTCCAAAAATACATAGATATGAAGTAGTTAATAAACTGAGAGAATAAGATAAATTACTAATAATTAAAGAAATGAGATGTCTTTTTTAATTATGGAAGCAATTAGAAATGAAATTATGCCAAAAGGCATGTTATTTACTTTATTGTTGCTATACTTTTATAGTCATTTTTCAAAAATTAAGGAACTAAAAACTAGTACAACTAAAAAATAAAGGAATTAGAACACAAAATGATGCAGAAAATAAAAATAGAAAAAATACTAACATGGTAAAAAAAAAGAAATGAAATATATAAATAATATTTCCCCTTCAACAATTTCAGTAATTTCATCTCCTTTTCTTAAAATTCAACAAATGATCACTTCTTTCCATATCCAATCTCTTAGCTATAAACAAACCCTTAAACCTCATTGGTCAGTCCGTATCAGCTAAGCCTATTAAGGCTTAGAAGAGATAACAACATATCAATTTTAACCTTGATCAAATAAACCAACTTTATATTCCTTCCTTTTGCTTTTAACAATCTTTCAAATAAAGTCCTAGAACTTGATTTCTTTTCATTTTTTGGTTCCTTCTCACAAAATTCTTAAAAGCTTTATGTCTCTTTGTGAAACCAATATAATAATCCAATATATGAATGTTATCCAGGTATCTTTGTTTATTTTTTGCATATCCATTTTAACACCAACTAATTTTATTCATATATCGTTTGTGTATTAGTCATGTAATCCTATTCCATATCATTCTTGTAGCCTGTTATTTTTAAATCCACATTCAGATCAGTTTGTCTTAACAAGTAAAAATTTTTCCTCTTCAATAACATATTTTAAACAGAATTTAATTATAATGGCAGACACTCATAAAATTAACTTCTTGGCCCATTGTTGAAAAATAACTTTCAGTATGCCTATTGTAAGGTATTTTGCTCATCCTGAATTAGCATGTCTACTTTAATTGTAATCTTTAGTTCCTTCTGATTCTCTATTATATCCAATCTTCAAAGCTCCATTCTATTTTTTTTAAATTCAAAATAAAAGTATTTTTCATGTGAAAAATTCTTAGAATGAATTCAACTTTTTTTCAAATCTATCTGGACGCTTAGTCCATTTGTAATTTTCCAAAATCAAAGATCTAATCACCTTTTTGCTGTTGATCCAAAAGGGTTTTTTTAGTTCTTATATTTAACTTCTTTTATGAAGGATTGAAGGAAACTCACTTAGTACTATAAACCTTATCAGTCCTATGGTTCCTAATAGCTGAAAATTATCTGAAAATTAAGTATGGGTAGTCCTTGACTAGGTATTTACTGTTTAATGACTGTTCAAACTTAACAATGGCTCAGAAAGGGTATTTTCAGCTATTATAAAATGCCAGGCATCCCCAGCTCACATAATTGAGATCTATGTGCTTGGCTACCTTTTCATACAATCAGTTGTCAAGTGCCTTATAATCATGTGGTCATAATTTGCAATCTTTTCTGCTGACGTCTTTAGAAAGTCAGTGGGAAAACAGTCGGGAAAAGTATCAGGGTTTCAAGGTATTGTTCCCTGCCTCCCCTCCTCTTCACACAGGAAATGCAGAAATCCTTCATCTGGCTCCAGAAATGAAGTTCGGATCTTTAAGAGTGCAGGAGTTTACCCCACCTCATCCATGCCTGGAAGGGAACTCCTGCGCTGAACTGGAAAAATGAAGTGGGAATCCTGAAGATCCAGGCTCCATTTCTGTGCCACACCACAAGAGTTCCCCTTCTGCTCATGGAGGGACCTTCCTGTTTTCCTTTGTTCTTTTACTTCATCCACTTAACTTATGAAGTTGCTTTACGACTGGGAGAGCCAGGATTTTGCTATTGAGCAAAGAAATCACATGGCATCTCATTGAAACAACCACTTTGCTCACTGATGGAGATTCCAATCCTAATTGTGATCATAAATTGAGGATTATCTACATGCAAACCCAATGTCATTTTAGATACGCCAACCATGGTTTGAGCAAGATTGCTGTTTCTTCATCTCCCAGTCAGTAAATCCATCAGAGACCACACTGGAGAAGAATTATAAAGAGACAGTCTGCTTTCTAATTCTTCATTTCAATCTGTTTATTAGCTCTGTTTTTAGTAGGATTGTCTTCAGTTTACCATTTCTTCTCTGGTGTTACTTAGAATTTTTAGTAATAATATCTTCTGATTGCGTGCATAGTTGTGTAAATTATGACAAAATACAAGGTGCGAGAAAAAATAAACTGATTTAAAGGATAAATACATATAGTGATGCATACCTAATGACAATTTTTGATACAGTGCTGTATTTTTATTGTAGACTGATATTTTCATGTATTTTTATTTAAACATGTCTAAATAAAAGGGAGTAGGGAAGGTGTGAAAATAACAGTTTTGTAATTACAGATTCATAATTGTTGAACTGGATGATTCCAGAATACTAGCTCCTATGATCATGAATTTACAAAAATAAGTTCTTTCCTGTAGCATCTGTATTGTTGTATAACAAGAATGCGGTCATTGTTCTATGAACTTAGAGCTTCTTGCTATATTATCTAGATCACTACTTTGGATTATATTCTGACATAGTTGAGTTAATTTTCAAAGACTGTTCAGGCTTTTGAACGCTTGAATATCTGGTGATTTGACTCTTAGCTACATTTCTGTGATTCACTTGTCATACACTAAACAAGACATTTGCTTCTTGTATACAAACATAATAAAATCTGGAGTAGTAACACAACAGAAATGCATGATTCTGCATTCCAGCTCTAAACAAAAAAGCTACTGTGGGTTTTTTGGAAGCAGTATATTTCATCTCTTCACTTACAAGCTAGTTTTTATAGACAGCTATAAATTTGATCCAACCATTTTTACAAGCATTGCTTTGTTTGCATGCAAAGGACCATTCACTTAGATGAGTGTTCTGGGATTTGCTCTCATTGCTATAAATCAGAATGTGATCTGGGTGCTGCTGCCAGAAATGGTCAACCTAAGTCAAATTCAGTTGAAAGACTTGCCCAGAATATAGTGCAAAGAACAGAAAATGAAGAGCAGTGATTGATTATCTGTTTTTCTTCATGCTAAAACTACTTGAAAGTAATAAATTTGAACAAACTGATTTTGGGTTGTCATCAACACATTGAATAAAACAATGCATTCGCTAATATTCTTTGGGTCATTTTAATTTCCTTCACAGCTGGCTGAAGAACTACAGAATAAACCACTAAACAACGAGATCAGAGAACTCTTGCAGCTGCTATCCAAACCCAGTCTCAAGGTAAGGGTGTGTGGTTTGTACCTGTTAACCTGCAGAATTGCTCGCTCATCAGTTTTCAAAGTACGGTGACATTTCTATGAACATTCTTGTGTCCGTATGTATGTGCAGAATTGCTAGAATAAAATGCTGAAGGCAGAGAAAAAGATTTATAATATAATGCATTCATTGCAACTTAATGATATATTTTGTATCTTATACCATATAGACAGATTAAAAAGCAATAAAGTATTAAAACATAAATTTCTAGCAAAAAATTCATTTCATTGCTACCATCCAAAATCTGTATATGAAAGACTGTCTTTATTGCTATTAAGCCAAATCTTGCTACGTTCTTAGAGTAATATCAACTTTGGAAAGGATCTCAGAGGTCATCTAGTTCAAGTGCTTGTTCATTATGCTAAAGCAGTTTGGATAAATGGCCATCCGGTCTCTATGTGCAGATCTTACTGTGGTGCAAAACAGATCCAAAATTTACCAGACAATTGAAGAGAATCCAGTCAGCTTATTCGATCCTGTAAGTCATTCAACTGTGTCTTACAGCAAGGAACCTTCGAGTCAAATTAACATAAATGTATATGTAAATGTGTTACACACATAAAAGCTCTCAGTAAGTGGTGGGATTCAAATTTAACAACTGGTTCTCCCAGGGTCTAGTTGGTTGTCATGGGAGGCATGGTCCATCTCTATCCTCCAGCTCTGCTGCACATGCAAGACGAGCCTCCCGCAACAGCCAACCTGACCCTGGGCGAATCAGTTGTTAAATTACCCTTCCCCAGCTATCAAATGGATCCTGGGCACTGCAATGGAGAAACGGGCAATAGAGTAGCCAGCACAAGGGAAAGAGGAGGAGCAGGGAGAAGAAAGAAGGAAAGTGGCCTTTTCCTTCCCACACACCAGCCACTCTGCTGCCCATTTCTCCATTGAAGCAGAGCGCCCAGGATCTACTTTGATAGTGAGGGGGGTTAATTTAACAACATGTTCACCAGAACTGGTGCAAACCAGCTGAATCTCACCACTGCTCTCACTGAATCTGCATTTCTTCCTTCACCTTGGTTTGTAAGTGTGAAATGCCATTGCAGTTCTTGCAGTTCGAATATTGGGCTCTCACATTGTATAAGCCATAATGTCATTTGTTTTGGCATAGCAGTTGTGTAGATCTGCCCAAATGAAAAGTAAATAATATATGAACTTTACCAATTGTAATATATTAAGTAAAGGAAGGATAAATAAGCCATGGTTTATTATGTGTTAATCCAATTATTGTGTTGGGTCTCGATTCACCCTTATTAACCTCTCGCTGGTTTTCATTTCAGCAAGAGCTAAGTTCAGTTTGTATTACTAACTAACTCTGAATTCAACTATGCTATCATTCATACAAGTACACAAATTTATCTGGCTTAGGAACTAGGCAGGGTGGGGTCCATCTAGTAGGAGACCTTTAAGAATTACAAGACTTGTTGGCTAGACATGGAAATGACAACCTCATATTTCCATATTTAATATTGCTGCCAAGAAAATTATTTGAATATGTCCATCATGTGGTCTTGAATCCAGTTGATTTTGAAAAAGAATTCACCTTTTCAACTTTTTCAAATTTATCTGGTAAGTTCTTCCTTGCTAAGCCCCATCATGTGGTGATGATTGTTCTTGGTTTAGAGTGACCTAGTTTGGGAGATTCTTAGTTAATTGGTTTTTGCAGTTTCTGCTGAAGTAGACGTTTCTCCTTCCAAAATATGTGGATTAAAATTAAAGTTGTGAAAAACAGTAGAAACAGTATGCTTCCTAAATGCAATTTGGTGATGTACATAGGCCAAAAGCATAGCATTCAGATGAATCGTTTGAGGCATTACAATGATAATGGGATTGGTTTGTATCCAAAGGAAAATTGGCATGTGTGTGGCTAATGTAGAATGCTTTCCTGCATCAGTGTTAATAACAACTGAAGCATTGCTGCCTCGTGCGATTAGCAGTGCACTGAATTAATTTTATGTTTTAGGAAAGAGAAAGAGCTTTATTTATCAGGGTGAAATGTTCCAATTTGGTTCCAGTTGGTGAATGATTTTTGGGAGTATTTCAGGAAAAGCATAGACTTCTTATATCACAATTGTTAGATAGTTGGCAGTCAGGTTGCTGTAGATAAATTTGAAAATCAGTGCAAATATATCAAGTAACAAATCTTAAATTTTGAGAATGGCAAAAAGCTAAAAAATGAATCACGCGGTCTTTGGGTTGCTCAGGAAAGAAAACCAGAACAGTTGAATCCTTAAAGTAATACAGAGTTTAAAAAAAAAAAAGTAGAGTTATTTTTATGGAACAATGGAGGTGTTTTTTTTTTTAACTTTTATGCTATCTTGTTCTTTTCCCTGCTTCAGCAGAGTAGTTTGATTCCCATGCAATTTTGTTATCTTACTGGTTATAGTTGCTTACTCATTTCCAGTAAGTTGTTTAATGAAATAAATTTGAACACAATATGGGTATATGCTGGACTACTGTCATATCATGCCAAAACATACTGTAAATCTTTATGTTTAAAAGTTTCTAAATGAATACTGTACAGGTTAGTCCTCAACTTACGACCACAATTGAGCCCAAAATTTATGTTGCTAAGTGAGAAATTTGTTAAGTGAGTTTTGCCCCATTTTTCTACTTTTCTTGCCACATTTGATAACTGAATCCCTGCAGTTGTTAAATTAATAACAGCAGGGGTGGGATTCTCCTGGTTCGGACTAGCTTGGACGAACCCCTAGCTCTGACGATCAGCTGGCAGCAAACCAGTTTGCTCCAACGATCCCCTCCTGCGCTGTGCTTACCTATATCCTCTCAGCTGATTGCCGCGGCAGAGTTGATTGCCTTTCGTCAGCTGTGTTATTTCCCCAGTAGTAACATAGCAGGTACTTTTTTGGGGGAAAGCTGATCACCAAACCGGTTGTTACACTAGCAGCATCCCACCACTGAGTAACAGGGTTGTTAAGTGAACCCTAACAGAATAACAGAGTTGGATGGGATCTTTTAGGTCATGTAGTCCAAGCCCCCACCCTAACAGGAGACCCTGTACAGTTCTGACAGAAAGCGGTACAATCTCTTGTCAGAAGGTCGCAAAAGGGGATTGCATAACCCTGGGAGGCTGCAACTGTCATAAGTGTGACTCAGTTGTCAAGCATTCGAATATAAATCCCATGACCACGGGGATGCTGCAACGGTCATAAGTGTGAAAATGGTCATAAGTCCCCTTTTCAGGGACTGCTGTTGTAACTTCAAACAGTCACTGTTGTAAGTCAAGGACTACCTGTAGTCACCTAGCCTGCATGTATGTATGTCCATATGTATCAAGACCAAAAAAAAATCTTTCCCTTTCTATTTATCTACTATGTCTGTCTGTCTGTCGCAAAACAATGCAAAGTTTATTTTGTTTTATTCCCAGCAATTATTCTTCCTGTTATCCTGTGTTGTTCTTCTGTTTTACTCTATACTCAGTTCTATTTTATTTACTATTCTATAGTCTGTCCAATTATTCCAATACTGTGTTCTAAATAAAAAAAATACTTTTAGCATTCTTTTTTACAACATGTAATTATTTAAATTATCCAAATTGTTTTTCCTTTGGTCCAATTCTCCTAATCCTTTCTGCCCACACTGTCCCATAGTTGTGTGACTTCAATACAGGTAGTCCTTGACATGACCACAATTGAGCCCCACATTTCTGTTAAGTGATACATTTGCTAACTGAGTTAAGCCCCATTTTACGACCATGCTTACTTCAGTTGTTAAGTGAATCACTGCAGTTGCCGGTTCTGTGAATCTGGCTTCTCCATTGACTCTGCTTGTCAGAAGGGTGTAAAAGATGATCACATGACCTTGGGACACAGCAACAGTATTAAATATTAATCAGTTGCCAAGCATCTGTATTTTGATTACATGATCATGGGGAGGCTGCAAATGTTGTAACTCTGAAAAACAGTCATGAGTCATTTTTTTCAGTGCTATTGTAATTTTGAACAGTCACTAGATGAACTGTTGTAAGTCAAGGACTTCCTGTAGTCTGGATACTGAATGAAAACTGTTTCCTGGAGTCAACGATAACATCACCAGTCTGATGGTGGCCATAACTCATTTGTCAGGAGTGTTATTTGTTAGGGGCAGGGCCAACTATCCAAATTTCCTGTTATTGTTACACACACCCAACTGTATTTTTTGTTTCAGCTGCCTTTTTGCTATTTATTTCTGTTTCATTTGACTTACCTGTCCTTCAGCTCTCTTATCTTCTATTTTGTGGATTTGTCAAGTTCAAACTGTCAGAAGCCATTTTGTTGTTTCTCAGTTGTCACACATTATGGGGAGCATGAGGTGGTGGTGAAGGAGGCTGGAATACATTGTCAGACACAACACAGAACTGTCTCATGGGAACCAAGATCATCTCCACATATGTCAGATGAAGATGGAGAGGAGTGCCTAAAGAGCCCGCCAATTAACCTAATTGGACAATGTGACGTGTGATACTTGGGGAGGGGATCATTTACTATTTTAACTATTCTGAAACCACGGGGAATATTTAGAGTTGGTTTTACATTTAATCGTGCCAATATGATGTGCCAATAAGTTCTCTGAGAGAGATCTCAGATCTGATTTGCTTGGGTTCGTTAGTCGGAACATTGACGTCTTTTCTATGGGTCTTCTTTGCATAGTTCTTGTTCATTTGCTGAACAATGGCTTCAGTGGCTGCTCTCATCCCATCCCTCCTCGGAGGGAGGGAGCGCAGTGGCTTGCCATTGGCTTATTTTTTACTTTTTCATACAGTATACCCATTAGGTGGCTTATAATGGGCATCTGCTTCAAATTTGCTTCTTCTTTTCAGAATTTGTTTTCAGTTTTTCTCCTCTACCATTTGAAAGCTTTTTTTAGAACTTTAAAAATTGATTAACTAGATGTTGCTACAGCAGTATCATCTGTCATGCTTACTATACTGTTGGAGATTTTTAAAGACTCTCTAATTTAATTGTTTTTATTTGAAAGACTTACTGATGACCTTCTGTGGGCTCAAAAAACAGCAGGATCAGGCACAGTTAATACTTGGAAGGAAGACTTTCAGGGATTAACAGGACTGTAAGCTAGACTGGAAAGCTAAAAAAAATATGGCAGCCACCTTTGTATCATGTTTATGAATCATCAAGAGATTTTTCTGTTTTAAGTAAGTGGATCTGATTAAATAATTTTCAAAATCCTTCTGAAAGTATGGTTTGAATTAGAAAGGGAGGAAAAAGAGGTGCCATAGAAAAGAAAATAAGTACTGTAACCAGATGACATAAAGTAGCTGCTTCTTTGAGTGGATATTTAAGAATATGTAGACTCCTGATATTAACAATCCAAAAAAGAGGAAACTAGTTTAAAGAAGGAAAAAAGAGTTTAACTTCATATGTACTATATCCATAATAGTAAGAGCTTCAGACCAATTCTTCTGGTGCAGAAGAGTAGATGTTCAGTGTTTAAAACTTTCAATGCAGAAAAAAAAATTACATGTAAAAATAGAATTACCATGGTAAGGAAAAATCACTGTAATATTATTCCAAATAGCACTATTTCAGCAGCAGTCATTGTTTTAAAATGGTAAATATATTATGGTATTAAGCTGCAGCAGTAGCTGCGGTAGTTTCTTGTTTACAAAAGAGATAGAATGGTTAAATAGACCTACTATGTATTCATACCTTGATTAATTAATTGTAATACTTTTGGAATGAACATGATGATTGCAGTTTTCTTGAGTTCTGAATTCAGTTTAAGGATATATTTTAATATATTTTCTTACACATTGAAATGATCATTGGTACCAATGCCTTTGCCCAAACAATATCAATTATGTATGGTATGGGCTTTTAAATGTTCTATTTTGATCAGGTATACAAATCCAATAATATTTATATTAGGTTATACAATAATTTGAATCATACTAGCTTTAACATTGTAAATGTGATACATGTTTGTATTAATGAATATGCCTAAACAAAATTTCTTCTGTTCATATGAATGATAGCTTTTAGATGGTGAATCTGGAAAAATAACAATCCTGTGAAGACAAGATCCTTAAAATATACATAACCATTAAACATTTTCTTTCTTTTCATGAACAAAAAGAATCCAGTTTTCTGCTTCTCTTCACTGATGTCTTAGAAGTTTGTATTTGTATTGAAGTTTTGTTAAATTGAACAAATACATCCTTTCTACAATACAGAATGCAGCTCCTTTGATTTTATTCTGGAACAAAGTACTGTTCCTAAGCTGTGAGGGACACTTTCGTGCCAAATCATTGCTGATGAGATGCAAACTGTATCAAGGTCTGCAGCAGTAATGGTAAATTACCAATGCAGATACTTTTTAATGCTTTTTAGTTGACAGTTGTTTTTAACCCACTTTGTTTTTGCAGGCTTTGCTTTCTGTGCACGATATTGTTGCTGAGAAAAGCTATGATCCTGTATTGCCTCCCATGCCTGACGATATTGATAATGAAGAAGATTCTGTGAAAATCATTAGGCTCGTAAAAAATAGGGAACCTCTAGTAAGTTTTAGCACTTAAATAACAATAAGCAGCAGCAATAGCAGTAGCATTTGGCTAATATTCTAAAAATGAGTTGATGGCATCACATGGTTTTGTACTAACCAACAGCTGGACTCCATCCAAGCTTATATTGTTTTCATTCTTTGCCATATAATTCAGGATGAACAGTTAGTCACATTTAAGCCATGCTGATCCTGTGTAGGTAGCTAAAGAAAAAAATAATGGAATCGGGATCCAGAATCTGATTCTATTCTGCATCTTTATTTTCAAAGAGAGCCAAGAAGACCAAAGAGACCATATGTGTTATGTTGTTTTTATATCAGTTTGAAATATCTTATTCACAAGCTGACTTTATGATCTACTGTTTCTTCTGCTCCTTGCATAATCTATATTTTGAGTCATTTGATGATTTTTCAATTCTGCCCTTGATTACATTAGTTCAGATGAACAGCCAAAACAAAGCCTTCAGTTTCTTTTTTTAATTCCAGTTATCAGTCATTTCCAGCTTTTATCTTTTATTTACTTTCCTTCCCCTCCCATGATCAAACAGTATAATAAATCAAATACTTTTTATAATCAATCCACACCATATGTAAATTGGTTTTTTTAGCTTTTGCAGTTCTTCAAAATCAAAATATGAATCAGAAGTTGATCGTTTGTGCCTCTGCATTTCCTTCAATTTCTGTTCTGTTTCATTGAATGGTTATCATTTTCTTCTAAATAATCTTGGATGTTGTTCATTATTGTGCCTGGGAATAATTTAAATATTGTAGTCAAGCATGTTATTGGCCTACAGTTTCCTGGTATGACCTTGTTTTGCTTTTTTTTTTTTAAAAACCCAGTAAGTTCTGCCAATTAATAACCAATCATTGATGTCTCTTATGCAATACTTCATTTAGCTGTTTAGTTATAATTAAATATAAACTGGTAAGATGTTCGATCCAAAAACCATGAAATTGATCATTTCCAAGAGATGTTCAATTTTTAATCATTTTCACTTAATTTTTAACTATTGCTGCTGTTATTATTAGTTCTTCCAATTGATTTTTACCAAATTCAAGATGAATTTGGTAGAAATCAAATGGAAGAACTAATAATAACAGCAGCAATAATTTTAAAAATTTCAACTTACCCCAAAACAGCATCTAGAAAATTGTTTCATGTGGTTCAACTTTAATTTTATAGTAATTCTTAAATTTATTTTTAAAGGGAGCTACTATTAAAAGGGATGAAACCACAGGAGCTGTTGTTGTGGCTCGGATAATGCGTGGAGGAGCGGCAGACCGAAGCGGTAAGAATTTTTAAACTACAGTTACAGATATTGAATGCAGGATTTAATTGCCAACTTTTTAAATGTTAAATCAAGTAAAAACTATTAATTGGATCTTACTGTGTTTTAAAGTATCATGGAATGTAATTCATTTTTTATCAGGTATGGATTATTGGAGCAGATGTACAACCATAATATTGTGTATTGTATTTCATTCATTCATTCATTCATTCATTCGTTTATTTATTGAATTTATATTGTTGCCTATTCACCCATGGTGATGACATTATTATTATTGTTGTTGTTGTTGTTATTACTATTATTATTACTATTATTGCAGTACTTTAAAGAAAAGGAGGGAGAGGATGTTGTCAGTTGGAAAATCAGTTTCTATATCAAGTTATTCCTGCCACTTTACAATAATACTTCACATTTCATGTAGATTGTACACCTAATATATTAATAATTAGAAATTCTGCTTGATAACAAAGAGGTTTTTATAAACTTGCCAAAATAACACAGTATATACAGTATTGGAGAATGTTTATTGAAAAAGAATTTCACTATCTTTGGTTCTGTCTAATGTCATTCCATTAATCAATGAAGTTTCTTCTTCTGAAGATGCAGCTAGCCAATTCCAGTTAGCAGTTTTCAACTCTGCCAAAAGCAATCACTTTCATAATTGCCTCCCAGCCCTTAAAAAAACTAGTTCAGAAAATTTTAGGGGCTATCTGGTGATGAAGTGGTTAGGGAAGTTAATCAGCTTAATGTTGGATATAATCCCTTGTTGATATAGACACACATGAGCACATATACACACACACATATATAAATCATCAGTACACAACTAGGCTTGTGAAGAAGAAAAGCTAATGTTTAGTTGGAAAGAGCATGGCTTGAAAAATGTTCAGGTTGCAGTGGTTCATTTAATATAAGAATTATTTAACTGTTACATAACTGTGTTTCGTAGGTCTCATTCATGTAGGTGACGAGCTAAAGGAAGTCAATGGAATTTCAGTGGCTGATAAAAAACCAGAAGAAATTATACAAATTCTGGTAGGTTGAAAATAAAATATTTAATTTAAAAATGCAGAAGATTAATTTTTCAATATTGATGTTTTTGATGCAATTGTCTGAAGTTCCTACTAGATGTTTATAAAGAAAAGAGTATAAAGCAGTCTCCATAAAAAAGTGAAATGACTAAGTTACTTTTTGATAAAAAAAGTACAAAACTAATAAATGTATATTCATTTTACCTGCATAAAATATAAAATAGATATATTCAGACCAACACAAAAAATACTTATTTAAAATAAGTCTCCTCCCAATGTTGTTCCTTAGGTTAAATTTTTCTCTCCATAGTGCAAAAAATTGGGTCATATCATACCTGAAAGATCTGTTACTGGCTTTTGGAGAAGTTATACACTCTTGAGTTAATTAATTATTTCTATTCCGTGCAGACTTAAGATTCAAGGAAATAATTTATTGAGTAAATCTTTATAATATGTTTATGGTATATATCTGATAAATAGCTATCATCTTCTAAATTATAAACAAATTACATAATATTATATAAATTTATAAAACCCTCTGATAGAAAAGAGAGATTTAATGCATGTACAATAGATCAAAATTGTTTGCTATAAAAGAATAGGAATTGAACTGGAATCAGATGCAGATTCAATTTATTATGTCTTCTGTTTTGTTTTTAACTATATAATTTAGTAATTTATATTTACATATTTTAGTCTCTGTCCCAAGGAGCCATTACATTTAAGATTATACCCAGTATCAAAGAAGAAAACTCATCAAAAGAAGGCAAGGTAAACACTTGTTGGATTCAACTAAGATTCTTCATGTGATGGCTGTGTAAACTTACTTGCGCGCACACACTTAAATGGCTGTTCAATCTATATATATATAAAATTTTATCACTATATTAAACTTATTTTATAACAAGCAACAATAACAACAAAAGAATTCCTTAGATTTTAAATAACTCCGTGTAAAAAAATGTATTATTTTCTGCAGATCTTCATGAAAGCTCTTTTTGACTATAATCCCAGTGAAGATAAAGCAATTCCCTGCAAAGAAGCTGGACTTCCTTTCAGAAAAGGTGATATTCTTCAAATCATGAGCCAAGATGATGCAACCTGGTGGCAGGCCAAGCTGGAAAGTGATGCCAATCCCAGAGCAGGCTTAGTTCCTTCAAAACACTTCCAGGAAAGGTATGTTATTACTGAACTGAGTTTCTATCCCCAATCCCCAACACTTAAAAATGTGATCAGTATAACTATTAGAGCTGTTCTGGAATGCAGGATAAAGCCTGAACTTGGTATGCCGGCTAGGGAATTCCGTGAGTTCTTAAAGTAGCCAAGTTTTAAAAACAATGGTTTAATTGGTTATTATTCAGCTGCTTATATTGATAATGATAAACGTGACAGAACATGATAATCTTGTTTGTGAGAATAAAACAGATGGAAAAGACGACACCAGTATCTACACCAATACTTGTAGAATGTGCTGATGTGTTAAGACAATGTTACCACTTCCTTAAAAAGAAGACGACTCCAGAATTTATTTTAGGAGAATTTAAATAAACTGCTCTGTTTATTATAATGTCTTTTAAAATTCTGGGTGATTTAAAAAAAAAAAACTCCACACAAAAATACAGATAGTCCTCGACTTACAACCATTCATTTAGTGACAATTCAAAGTTAAAACGGCACTGAAGAAAGTGATTTATGACTCTTTTAAGATCATTGCAGCATTTCCATGATCAAAAATTCAGACGCATGGCAACTGACTCGTATATATAATGATTGCGGTGTGCTGGGGGGGTCATGTGATCAACTTTTGTGACCTACTAACAAGCAAAGTCAGTGGGGATGCCTTATTTATTGAAAAACCCTGTTACTAGCCTAACAACTGCAGTGATTCACTTAACAACTGTGGGAAGAAAGGTCTAAAAATGAAGCAAAACCATGGTCTTGCTTAGCAATAGAAATTTTCAGTTCAATTGTGATCATGACTTGAGAACTACCTGTACATATTTATTAATACCAAAAGAGCAGTAAAAATAAAAGAGCTTAAGTTTTGTTTTCTTCCCCTTCTCAAATTACTTGATAGGAGACTTGCTTTAAGAAGATCAGATGTACAATTTCGGCCCTTGAAGATTTCAAATAAGAAATCATGTAAGTCTGTTGCTACACAACTTGCTTTTTGCATTTACAAATTACTTAGGTCCACCCAATAAAGGAATGATGCTATTCATTCTTTAGACCCAAACCTCTCTATAGTATAAGAAAAATTGCTGGTTTTGCTTCTGATACCAGACCTTAAAGTATATACTTTTACTATGATAAAGAAAAGAAAATAAATGTAGGAAATAGATTGTTTCCTCAATCATTTAAACCACAGGTGTCAAACTCACCGCATCACATTGCCTTCACATGAGGTATCATTTTTGCCTTTGCAGAGTTGGGGTGGGCATGATCCGCGCTTGATGCATCTGGCCCGCAGGCTGCCAGTTTGACATCCCTGATTTAAAAAGCTCTATTAATGTACCATTCTTTTTAAAATTCCAGGTTAATTAGTTTTAATTCCAAAAAGAAACATTCTGTAATGTAGTTACTACTAAATTGTAAATATGCACTATTTTAAAAAATAATTGTTATGATAAAAATATTTATCACATCTAGAGTCATATCATATTTGTGTATTGCTTTTCCACTTCACTGACTGAACGTTGTAAATAAATGCTATATTTCCACTATTCTTTTCCATGCTGGAGTTGGTAGAAATACTTCATCAAGCCTATTATTATTCTATTTTCCTAAAGCTTTTGTTCTATAGTGTGAAAATATTTAATTTTTGTAATTAATCTTTGGTTTATTATGTTCTCATTCTCATTATCTACCTAGGCACTATGTTCCATGTTTCGCCAATTTTCATTTTGTCAGCTTCCAAGTTTGATGATAGGATATATAAGAAAATAAGAGGTTGAAAAACATGGATAATTTGATGAAGCTAAGCCAGCCATGCTTAAGAACAAATTCCATAAATCAATAAACATTTTGAGATCAAGAGATGCTTAATCTTATTTTCCTCATGCTATCAGAAATAGAAATAAGTAAATAAAAACTTCCATTAATATATGTCTTATTATCACTAGCACTGTTGATATTACCTAGTTTGGATAATGAAATGTCTACAAGAAAACAGCCACGCTCAGAACACCAAGGGACTCCTATATGAGTTATCAGTCAGGATTCGGGCGATTGCCCTAATTAACTCATGAAAAAGGAATGCTTTACGAGTTGACATTACGCAGGAAAGAACAATAATGATACCAGCCTACCAAGCAGTCCAGCCTCTAGCACAGGGCTGTCAAACTCCTAGCCTGTAGGCAGGATGTCTCACATGCTGGCCAAGCCTACATCAGTTTAGCAAAGGGAGAAAAAGTCCCCAAAGTTCGCTGTGATGACATGAGTTTGACATCTCTGCTCTAGCATTTGTTCAGCTGTTACTAATGTTTCATTGAAATTCTGGATTTGAAGAAATAAATTGTGTTGATTTTCAGACAAGGTTTGAACAGTAACTAAGCCCAGAAATTGATTAATCATAAATTTCTGGAAAATACAATCACACCCCCCCCCCAAAAAAAAAGAGTTCAGAAACTTATCAGGCCTCACAAAGGACTAACCTTTGTTTCATATAGTAGCCCCTAGTACCTAGATTCATGTATGTAAATATGTGGTGTCCCAATTGCATGTTATCCATTTGATGGTTTCTCCTGAGGACTTGGATCTATAGTTCTTACAGTCATTCAGCATAATCATCTTTTCTTTTTGTTGTGGTTATTTTAGATCTCATGTGCCCTTTCAAGAAATAAAAACAGTTCATCATTTGGCCAGATCTTATCTCATGAGCAGATGTTAAATTCAAGGGGCAATATTCAAACAAGACTTAAAATTACATATTTTATTAAATCTGAGAGTAAAACCAAATCTATAAGCTGGCATAGCTGATAGCAAAACTTCTATTAAATTTAAAATCTGTTAATTCATTTTTCTTGTAAAATACTGTCTTGTTCAGTTAGCAAAATGTCCCTTTTATCTCAAAAATGATTCTTTCCTCCTGTTACTGAATTGAGATTTTTTTCATGTTTACAATTATAGCAAAATAATTTTAGTCTGATTTTTCCCCTTCAATTTGATGAGCACCATGCTTCTATCATAAGTATTCTCTTTTTAAAAACATAGTATTCACCCTTTGATATTTTCTTGCACAAATTGTTTTTGTGACATAATTGTAAAGTTTATGTTTTGAAAATGCTTTATTTATTGCTGTCACTAAATTGAATCATGTCTCTAAAGGCTTAAACTTTGTCTAAGATCCTAAAGTTGCACTACAATTGAAAGATATTTTTAATGCTTTGTGTACACATGGTCTAGGTTGATTTATGATCTTAGTGGTTTGATACTCAGTAATAAAATATATTATAAATTAAAAGATACTTTGACTTTTCCTAAAGTTTATTGGAAAAATATTATACATCACCCATGCCTTCCAAATGGTGCATGTGTGGAAAATTCTTAGTTTTTCAGAAAAAGGAATTGGACTGGAAATGTTGTTTGTTCTACATACATAATTATCTGTCTGATCCCTCAGAAGACATTTGTACTTTAAAAATAAATTGTGTCAATGTCTTTTTAAATAATGCATGGGACATTTGTTTAATCACACTCTTTTATTCATTTCATTCCCCACCCTCTTTTTTGCATATTAATTTTCCTTTTAATTCTGTAGAGAGCATGGTAGTCCCAAGCTGCTTTTTCCAAAAGGCAACAGAACTTTCTTGGTTTTTTTTCCTTTGAAAACATTTCATTTCTTACCAGGAAGTTCTAAATCTTGAGTTCTAAATTAAGCTAAAACTGAACCGAAAAAGCTTATTGGATGAGAAGTGAAACATATTCAGAGAAAAGAAGAAGAAAGTCCAAGTGTCTTGGAATTCTTTTCACTCATTCTAACAAAATGAGCTCCAGTATAGCAGGAATTGCCAAATTTGCCCTATTGCCAAATATTAGTTGACAATTCATTGACAGCTCTAAATATGGAAACAATAAACATCTTACAGAAAAACAGGTACCGGGTTCCCTGTTAGGAACTCTTTGTACAGCCCTGGCCTTAAGGAATTTGAACATGTTATTTGACTTCCAGATCATAAGGGGGGCAGTTAGGTAATGAATTTATGATATAATTGTGTGATTGAAGGTGCCATAATATTAGTATAATACTCTTGGTAGTTCAACATCATACTTAAAGTAAACAAATAACTATTTCCGCCAAAAAAAAAAAAGCTACCTTCTCTTCTGTCTCAGCTGAATGCTTTGTTAATGAGAGAAAACAGATTCTGGCAAATTAACAGGCTAAGCATTTCTCTAGTAGCGGCTGTCCCACAACAGATGTTTCATCAATTAACAAGAGCAAACTTTGGGAACCTACTTCCCAATGAAAACTACTTAGAATTACGTTCTTAATGCATTCTCAATGCTACTCAATTATATGTTTTCTTTCATAGTTTTTTTATTATTTGCTGAAAATATTATTTTAAATAAATCATGTCTGCTTGTTTGTTTTTTGGCTCTTCTAAGCTGAGGAAACAGTTGAGTGTGGTAGGTGTCTTTCTTCTGCATTTTAAATTTTTCATTCTTTTACTGTGTTCTCAGTCTGTGTAATTTTGCCTCCTGTTTTTCCCCTTTTTTGCTTTTCAGGGAAAATTGAAGGTACACATGTACATTTCGCTGCTTGGTGGTAGAGATGGTCTGGAAGCTAGATTAATTAAGGCATCTCCAC
Source organism: Pseudonaja textilis (assembly GCF_049901715.1). Taxonomy (NCBI): domain Eukaryota; kingdom Metazoa; phylum Chordata; class Lepidosauria; order Squamata; family Elapidae; genus Pseudonaja; species Pseudonaja textilis. Next base: position 18,795,551 of record NC_142008.1, read on the forward strand.
TTTAGAAGCAATTAGTAAAATAAATGTGGCTTGTAACCGCATATTTAGTGATACAGACTAGCAATTTAGATATTGCAATACAGTTCCAAATCTGAGCTGTCGTGTAAGCAAGGTGGCCATATGAAAGGTAACATGCACGCATGAGGATAACTGTGGGGTAAGGCATGGGGTATTACTCATTGCTGGATGTGCCTTTTCTATTTATTATATTCCCTCCATATTCTCTTCCCACCTAACAGTGCTCTGGAAAGAAAAAATCATCCTGTAGAAATATGTTTTGGTATATGGATTGAATTTGCAGGCTTTGGCTTAATTTGTTGTAATTTATTTGAGTGTTACTGAAAAAAAACCCATAAGATAATAAGCAGGTGCATTCATTCAAAACACCACAGTTGGCTAAAAGATAGAGTCGTTGCTGTTGCATGATTCTTTAAAAAGTCTTTTTCCATTGCAGATTTCAGCGACATAATTTTAGAACCTATTTTGTCAATTTACAGGGTTTTTTTTCCTTCTTTTTAAACTGCTGTACTGCTGTCATTTGCAGAATACATAACAATTGCAAGTCATTAATTCACCAAATCAACTGTTTGTTATAACTAAAAAAACTACAATCTGCTTTGTCAAGAGAGCTCTGGCATATTATGACAAGCGTGAAATATTTTGGATTGAGCAAATGGGCTATATGTTCATCAGAAACCCTTTCTGTCTGATCCATTGAGCCAAACATAAAACTTCTTTGATATTCTTTGTAAATAATTTCATATTTGCTTCAGCTACTATTTTTACCTTCTGCTAAAGCTTTAAATTTCTATCACAAAAAGGCAATAAAGCCACAGAGTATGCATGTTGCTGTGTTGAAGAACCTCTTACTCAACTATAGAAAAATATGCTGATTTATTTTTAAACAATGATTTATCGAAGGCTTTTCATGCTAAGCTTTATACGATTGTCATTCTGAAGTAACACTTCCTTTGCATTTATGGCTGGGCATCTAACTATTCTGCTTTATTTCTTGGCTTTTGTTCTGTATGCTTTTACACTTCATCCAGAGGAAGTTGAATGTGCTGGTCACAACAGTGGAGCCCTTATAGGTGAGCCGTTGCTTACATAAGACTCTTTTCTTTCCCAGCTTTTTCCTGGATGGGCTACAAATTTACAGGTAACAAATTGGCATCACTGCATGCTTTAAAACTATTAGAATAAAAAATGGCTCACTGGATTGGACACAAAGGCTCAATCTATTAAAAGTAATCTATTTTATTAATTTAGAAATAGGGAAATTATTGAAATATTTTCTTTAATTTGTGAAGAAAGTGACTTATTTTTTTTTAGAATTATTTATTACAACATTTCAATTACATTTGAAGTTAGTATTGGTCTGATTCATCCCTGCCCTCCTGTTTCAGGAAATACTATCATTGGAAATTCCTTCAGCAATATGATCAATATCTTGTTTGTTTGTATACGCATATTAGAAAGAAGTTAGGTATGTACACAATATAATAATAATTTAAATAAAATCATGACAGGTCTTTTAAAGACATAAGTTTTTAAAAGCAATGGACCTTGGGGGACCACAATGTCTCAGGGAATCCACTAAGGCATGAAGAAATGATTTAAATTTTGAGTTAAGTCTTAGTGGTCCATGGTCACAAAATGTATTTAAAGGGGATCTGTGGTGAAGAAAAAGTTGAGAACTACTGATGCAACAGAAAATTATGCAGAATTAGCTTGTTTATAGCAAATGAAGCAGTTTACAGAAATTAGCACCAATATATGAAGAAGACTGTACAATGCAAAGGGACTTTTTTGTCATCATTAATGTATATAAACACGAAAAATCAGGTAGTAATATTAAAAATGTACAATCTTTTGGGGTCATATTAGCTGTCAAGGGTTGCATGCACCCATGGGCTTCAGATTGTACATACGTGTTCTGTATTCATCAATAGTACAGCTTGATTGATGGGCTTCCATGGTCCCTGTAATTGGTTGAAGATATAGAGACCTATGCAGTTGTTCAGCTTTTATCAATGTAAATCAACTTGTTTCAAAAAAAAATGCATTTGAATAACAATGTGTTAATATTTGTTTGCATCCTATCCTAATCATCCAATAGGAGTGTTTTACATAGCGACTAGAACTTCTACTAGTTCATGTACCAATTCATTATATTTAACCATACTTCATTGGCTACAACACTATTGGCTCAAAAATAGTGTTAAGTAATATTGACTGACTGACAGACAGACATACTGCAGTGGAAAAATATTCCACATTTGCCAATGGGGGGAGTTGTTCCCTTCCTCTTTATAATCTTTACAAGCTGAAGAGTCTACCTTAGAGGGCATGATGATCATCTAGAACAGGGGTCTCTAACCTTGGCAATTTTAAGACTTGTAGGCTTCAACTCCCTGCTGGCTGAGGAATTCTGGGAGTTGAAGTCCGCACTTCTTAAATTGCCAAGGTTGGAGATCCCTGATCTAGAATAGAATTTGACCACTGCAAAATAGGGAAAAAATAGTTGCTTCCTGGGGGAAAAAAAAAACCTTACAATGTGAATATTTTCATAAGATAGGTAGCTGGGCAGGTTTGTTTCCATGTGAATTCATTCATCTAATAGGTATATGCCACTGGCCATAGCAGTCATATTTAGGTATTAGATATTGTTTCTTCTTCCATTGTAATAGATATTTTCTTACAAGCTGAGGTTTAGGTACTTATAATTTTAACTCACATTTTTCTTATTAGACTTTCTTAATATTCAAAGCAAAATGATTTTTCATGTGCATTACTTAATACTTTGTGTGTGTTGCTGTATAAAGCTTTGATTCAGTTTCCTATTATGAATATTGCATACAAGTTACATTTTGTGCATTTTTTACAATGTTATTTGATGTATTATTATCAGTGAGGGTAATATTTTTATAAGTAAATATTATAAAGATTAAAACCTGGGCCCTATAATTTATTAGTATGTAGATGATCAGTTAAAACAATCTTTAAACCAAATATATAAAGCAACAATAAAACACATTATTACACATTTCCTGTAATGAGGAACGCAGTTTTGTTTTATCATTATATAACTTACATTCCTAGCACGAAATCTTAGAAGATAGTATTTAAATTTGAGTGATTTTTGTTTATCCTCAAATTTGAAAGCAAGTTTGTTTATATATTTATTTCTGTGTGGGATTCAAATGTTTAAATTTTGCAGTTCTCCAATAATAAACCTTGCATTTTAGTAAGTGCTGAGCACGTTTTGTATATTGCTTTGCTGTGTTCGGGTACATGGTTTGTTATGGAAGGCCAAAAAGTCAAGTGTGTAAACTGCTATTGGTGATATATTATTTTAAGTTTCTATGCTCATGGATGTGTTCAGTATGTGCATTTATGCAAACTTCAAAGGATTCTTGAGATCTAAGCTGTAAACGTAAATGGCATCCTTTCTGAAGCTGGAAAATGTTTAGTCTTGCTTCTGTTCTTAGTGTCTGAATTATTCATAAAACATTTTTTTTTTAAAAAAACCTCATTGGATGTATTGGCTGTGAAATGTTAGTTGAAAAGCAGACATAAACATTTCTGTAAAATCTGTTGTGCTGTAGGCTGCTGGAGAAATGGGGGGAAACGATGAGGTTTCTGCATATAGGAGCTGACTTTTCAGGGTCTTTCTTTGACATTATGTGGGACAAAGCCCTTTAGGGAAGAGTTTGCTTTTCTTCAGCTATGCACTTTAGAACTGGCAATGAGCCTAAACTTGCAGCAAAATAGCTGTACTTTCTGGAAAGTTGAGGCCAAATGAAAAAGAGAAGAATTTTCATGCTGGGACGGAGACTTATTGGATCAAATTGTAGCCATTTTCTTTTTTCTCTGAGTATAATTGCTTTGTGTTGAAATCTGGATGGGGTTGGCAAGAGTACCCCCCCCCCCAATGCCTCAGGAATTTCAGTATATCATGAAGTAGCATCGTAACTTCAGCACTATGGAGAAATGTTATTTAAGTTACTTACCATTTTGGTGGTTTTGGAATTTATTTCCTCTGTTGGATTGATTGACCATGTGCTATCAAGATAGTCTACTCTTAGAAACTGCAGATTTTTTTTCCTATGACAATCAACCCGGTTCTGGTTTTCTGGTGGTGTACTCTTTACCACTATAGTAAGTTCCACCCACCTTTCTGCTGGTCATCCTCTTCTTCTCTTTCTTTTCTTTAACAAGAAAAAAATCAAGGAAATAGTCGGTCCACTAAAGAGAGAAGAAAGGAAGTAACAGGCAACAGAGAGAAAGCAGAACTGCTTAACTCATTCTTTGCATCGGTCTTCACGCAAAAAGAAGCTCAACTCACCCAAAATATTATTGTAAAAGACAAATCAGAAATAAAAATTAAAATAAGCAAAAAAAATCATAAGAGAACACCTGTCTGATCTTGATGAACACAAATTACCAGGGCCTGATGGATTACATCCCAGACTTTTAAAGGAACTGGCAGAGGTCATCTCAGAACCACCGCACCATTTCTTTCAAAAATCCTGGAGCACCGGGGAACTACCAGAGGATTGGGAAAGAGCTGATGTGGTTCCCATCTTCAAAAAAGGAGAAAAAAAAAACAGACCCAGGAAACTATAGACCAATCAGCCTAATATCAATACCTGCTGAATACCTACTGAAAAAGATAATAAAAAACCAGTTCTGCCAACAACTAGAAACAAGTAAAGTAATAATTAGCAGTCAGCATGGATTTGTTAAAAACAGATCATGCCAAACCAATCTTATTTCATTCTTCAACATAGTGACTAAATTAGTAGACAAACAAAATACTGTGGACGTAATACATTTAGATTTCAGCAAGGCATCCAACAAAGTAGACCACAACCTACTTAGTAAGCTAGAAAAAAGTGGAATAGATAGCACAACAGATAGCTTCTGTCTTAGGCCCAGTACTGTTCAGTCATTAACGACTTAGATGAAGGAATAGAAGGGGAACTTACCAAATTTGCACATGATACTGCAAGCTGGCAGGAATAGCTAACACCCAAAAAGATAGGCTCAAGATCCAGATGGATCTTGACAGACTAGAACACTGGGCCATATCTAACAAAATGAAATTCAGTGTTGGGAAAAGTAAAGTCCTACACTTAGGCAAGAAAAACCAAAAGTACACATATAGACTGGGTGAAATCAAGTTCATTAGCAGTAACTGTGAGAGGGATCTTGGCGTCTTAGTGGACAACCAGCTAAATATGAGGCAGTAGTGTGCAGCAGCAGCCCCAAAAGCCAATGCAATCCTAAATTGCATTAATAGGGATAGAATCAAGACCAAGTGAGTACTAATACCACTCTCTAAAGCCTTAGACCACACCTCGAGTACTTTATCCAGTTTTGGTCACCACATTATAAAAAAGATGTTGAGACTCTAGAAAAAGTACAGAAAAGAGCAACCAGGATGACTAGGGGGCTGGAGACTAAAACATATGAAGAAAGGTTACAGAAACTGAGCATGGCTAGTCAAGTGAAGAGAAGGACCAGGGGAGACATGATAGCAGTCTTCCAATATTTGAGGGGCTGCCACAGAGAGGAGGGGATCAAGCTTTTTTCTAAAGCACCCGAAGGCCAGACAAGGAATAATGATGGAAACTGAACAAGGAGAGATTTAACCTGGAAATAAGGAGAAACTTTCTGACAGTGAGAACAACCAATGGAACACCTTGCCCTCGGAAGTTGTGGGAGCATTATCACTTGAGACCTTCAAGAAGAGATTGGACTGCCATTTGTCAGAAATGGTGTAGGGTCTCCTGCTTGGGCGAGGGGTTGGAGCAGATGACCTACAAGGTTCTTTCCAACCCTGATTATCTGTTATTCTCAACTTTTTACAGACTTGGTGTGTCCAAAGTTTAATCATTCAAAATTCAAGTGAGAATTCTGGATTGACTTGTTCTTTGATCCATTTGTTTGATTGTCTGTCTATTGCTAGTTTGTTTAAGCTATCCATGATATTTTTAGTTTAAAAACATCCATGGTCTTTCTCTCCTGCTTATTCATAATTCAAGTTTGTTCTCATAGTGTCACAGGGAAAACCATTGCTTATGCCTCTGTGAACCTGTAGAAGTTGTCCGCACTCCCATCCCAATTATATTGATTTGAGTTTATGTTTCATATTTCTTAAATGTCTAACTTGCCCAATCTAAATATATATTTCAGTTTCAAAGCAAAATATATACTTTCAACATTACAGTATATAAAATGGTTTTGATTTTCTACTATGTCCCCTAATTGAAATTCTGTCTTTCTTTTATTTCCATGTTCTCTGTTTAAGTGAATGATAGATTGATAATTTATTTCTGGATATAAAAAAAAAGCATAAGTCTTAGAAAACAGTTGAGCAGAGGGAATATTTGGACATGTTCACTCACCCTCAATGATCTTAGCTTCTCTGAAGAGTGGTGTTCACTCTATTTACTATAGGTAGAATAACATATTGGTTACACATGCACACCCCTTTCCTGTTCCTATGTTTTCCTATGTTCCTATGTTAATAATAAGCCTTTTTCTGACTTTAAAGTGTGACATTTTCATCAGATCTTTGTTTTTAAGTTTCCACCAGTTTAAGCTTTCACCAATAAATGCTTTGCCATTCGAATTTCTACTGCATTGATTTGGCAACAATAGATTATGCAGTTAGTGTTATTGATTAAATAAGAAGCATGCCTACAACTATCAAGCCCATAAATGTATAAAAATTCTTGTGATTTCAGTAAAAACACAAATCCATCAAGGAAAGAAATACACAGATAAATACTAAAATTTAGTAAGAGCCTAGCTAGATCTGTGGCTGCTACTTCTTTTCTGCTGCTATGATTTATTAAACTGCAGACATTTTCCCATGACTGATCAAATAGGAAATTATTTTATTCTAATTTCTCCAAAATTCAGGCAGTCTTCATGTAACAATGGTAATTGGGACTGCAATTTCTGCCATTAAGCAAGATGGTTGGAAAGTATGATGACCACACTGCTTAACAATGAAAATTCCAGGATTTCTTGTTGTTGTCATTAATCAAATCACTCTGGATCTTAAAGTGAGGACATCATGTGAATGCCATTTTGCTACATCCCGCCAGCTTTCCCACCAACTTTGTAGGAAACTTGCAAAGAAAGTCACAAATAGCAAGTATATTATCATGAGGATGCTGCAACTAACATAACTCTACAGAAGGGGACACTGCCCCAGCACTTTAAGGAGGCTGTGGTCCGCTTTCTTCTTAAAAAACCACCACTGGATTCTACCCGGTTGGATAATTTCCGACCTGTCTCCAGTCTTCCCTTTTTGGGCAAGGTTGTTGAGAAGGCAGAGCAGCTCCAGAGGTTTCTGGATGAAACGGATTATCTTGATCCCTACCAGTCAGGCCTGGATTTAGGACAAAAACAGCATTAGTTGCACTTTTGGATGATCTCTGGCGGGATGGGGGTAGTGCATCCATCCTTGCTCTATTTGACCTCTTGGCGGCTTTTGATACCATTGATCGTGGGATTCTTCTGGGGTGGCTTTGGGGGATGGGAGTAGGAGGCCTTTTGCTGTCTTGGTTCACTTCCCTTCTGCGGCCGCTCTCAGTCAGTGTTGATAGGAGGGGAAAGATTCAGCCCTCGCCCACTGCTTTATGGGGTTCCGCAGGGCTCGGTACTCTCCGCTCCTGTTCAACATTTATATGAAACCGTTGGGTGAGATTATCCATCACCATAGTCTGAGGTATCACCAATATGTTGATGATACTCAGCTGTATGTCTCAGCTTGTGGTGAGTTAAATGTCGCTGTGTGCTGCCTCTCGCGGTGCTTGGAAGCTGCTAGGGGCTGGATGGGGAGCAACGGGTTGAAACTAAACTCTTGCAAGACTGAGTGGCTCTGGGTTTAGGATTCCTTGGCTCAGGGAGAATTACCGCCTTTAGTCTTGGATGGGGTGGCACTATCCCAAACAGACCCTGTGCGTAATCTTGGGGTTTTCCTGGACTTACAACTCCTGTTTGAAGAGCAGGTGGCGGTCATGGCCAGAAGGGCCTTTGCCAACTATGGGTTGTGCACCAGTTATGCCTTTTCCTGGATCAACGGTCCCCACCCACAGTCACTCATGCCCTGGTCACTTCCCATCTTGATTATTGCAACATGCTCTACATGGGGCTGCCTTTTAAGAGCATCCAGAACCTCCAGTTGGTGCAAAATGCAGCGGCCCACATAATTTTGTGCAGACCCCGGTATGCACATGTCACCTCTCCTGTAGGAGCTGCATTGGTTGCCGATTTGCTTCCAGTACAATTCAAGGTGCTGGTTGTCACCTTTAAACCCCTTCATGTCTTGGGTCTGGGTTATCTGAGGAAACATCTCTTGCCAGTGACATCTACCCGACACATTAGAGCAAGGAGGCAGGGAATGTTGTGGGTCCTACCCTGAGGGAGATATACCTGGTAGGACCCAGATGAAGAGCCTTCTCCGTGGTGGCTCCCAGAGATTAGAATGGTCCCCACTCTAGCACTTCCGAAAGGCACTGAAGACCTGGTTTTGCCAGCGGACCTGGGGAATCCAGAGAGGGATGGAGCCCATCAAATGGCTAGTGTGATCTGTTGTCATCGGGGTGGAGGGATGGGAGTTGGCTTCGCCCCCATTCGTACTTTGCTTTGCATTCGTACTATGAGCAGCAGTGCCGCAGTGGTTAGAGTGCAGTACTGCAAGCTACTTCTGCTGACTACCTGCAATTTGCCAGTTCAAATCTCACTAGGCTCAAGGTTGACTTAGCCTTCCATCCTTCCAAAGGGGTTAAAATGAGGACCCAGATTGATGGGGGCAAGATACTGACTGTAAACTGCTTAGAGAGGGCTATAAAGCACTGTGAAGTCTATATAAGTCTAGGTGCTATTGCTAAATGCTATTGCTATTACCAGAGTTAAATCGTTCATGTTCTTTGTAAACTCCATGTGTCTGTTCTATAACAGCTAGTTCTATAACATCATTCAGCTAGGATGGAAATGCAAGAGCTTCATTCACTAATTCCCTAAATTCAGTCCAACTGCCAAAAGCTCTTTAGTTTTTTCCACAACATTGTTCAACACTGAAAAGTGTTTGCAGTTTACCTACTCCAGATCTTTTTTCCCCCTCTCATTTCATCTTTCTTGTGGATTTATTAAGGTAATTCAGTGTTTTGTCCTTTCCCAAGTTTCTTTTGGAACTCCCTTCGTTGTATTGTATCTTGCTTTTGAGCTATTTTTTTTAAAATGCTGCAGCTTTTCCTCTTCACAGATGGTCACTGTACATTCCTATTTCAACTTTGTGGGTCACTGCATTAGAATGTCAAAATTTCATGTTTCATTAGGAAGGCAGACTATGAAGAACACCCAATTCATAATTATTCTAACCTTTACTCAGAGCCTTGTTGCCCCAGTATCTCATGAAGCTCATAATATTGAAACCATCAAAATGTAAGTGACTTCTGGGCTCCCTCTTAGCACCGTCATTACTGGTCTCCCAGAGAAGCACCATTTAAAATATAATTAGTAATTAGTGCTATAAGATGGCTGTTTCATCTTCATTAAATTTCATCTCACTTAGGATTGCCTTGGGTTAATAGTGCTTCTAATAACAATGCGTTGACAGTATCTGAACCGCTTCCTGATGTAATCTGCTCAGCAATATCTATGTGTCATGCTTGCTTATCACATGCTTGCTTATCATCATATGAAATAGCAATGAATCCCAGTTGGGGAGTAGATAATCTGTGTTTTGCAGATTTCCTACCATTAAAATAATATACAGGTACATCTTACTTAATTACTTGCCTCTTTAGCGACCATTCAAAGTTGGAACAGTACGGAAAAAGTAATTTTATGACTAATCCTTGCACTTACAACTGTCAGTGTCTCCATGGTCACATGATCAAGAGTTGATCATTTCGCTACCAATAGTTGTTTATGGCATTCATAGCGTCCTATGGTCATGTGAACTCTAGTTGAACACTTCAGTAAAAATTTGGACCATTTACTCTGTCTCAGCCAAGCTCATCTCACCAAATTGTTATTGTAGGAAAATAGGAGAAGGAGTATTAGGTTTGTTTAACATTTTGAATTGTATATGAAAAAAATGGGATAAAATAAAAAAAATGTTTGTGCATTATTTATATTGACTATTCTAATTTTTTCACTCCTTTTAATTTTAAAACTATTATATGATAATTTCCTTAATTATTCTTTAGGTCATGTTTAATGAATAAATTATTATTTTGTTGTTAAACTTGCTTATGGTGACTGAAAAGATTGTATTATTTCTAATGGAACTAGGCCATGGCATTATTAATCCCTGTCTATAATTAACAGTATGTCATTTTGAACAGGATGGATATCAACCATATGACTTTTGCTGGGACTAATAGGCATATATAGACAAGCAACCTATGTTAAAGTATTCTATGCATTTTATAGTTACCAATTACAGTTCTGGATATCTTTGAATTAAGGTGGGGTTTTTTAAAGCAAATTGTGTATATTTGAGGGCCAAAGTATGTTCTTGGTTTGAGTTTCTAAGACAAATATGCCTTAAATGTGAAACTGAACAAATTTTAGATATTGCATCTAATTTTTATCTATAATATACATTTATAGAATATGAGCCTCAAGAAAAAATAACTGTAGTATCTTTAAAGGATTTTCTTGTTACTCAACATATTTTTTAAAAAAACTAATATTAATTTCAGTGTCCTAATGTATATGAGCAAAATAATATATGATATTTGGAGGAATAGAAGCATTTTGTATTATAATCTGTATATACTTATATGAAGAAATAATGGTGAAAATGTTAATAATACAAATAGTAAATGTTTTGCTTGAAGGAACATTTGTTTTAGGTGGTTTGCTTTATTAGCTAGTAACATTTATATTCCCTTTTTTTAAAATGTAACTACAGCTGGTTTTAGGAGAAGTTTTCGCCTAAGCAGAAAGGATAAAAAAACAAACAAGACAATGTATGAATGCAAGAAGAGTGATCAATATGACACTGCAGATGTTCCTACCTATGAAGAAGTAGCAAAATATAGGCGGCAACCTAATGAAAAATATAGACTTATTGTCTTAGTTGGTAAGTGTTAACTCCTCAGTTAAGAGGTTAAGTCAAATGATGGAACTTGGACTGTATTGCTTTTCATTTTATTATAATTGTTTTTCATTGCCATGCTTGTTTTGTGTTTTTAAATTTGAAAAAAATCAAAGCTTGAGCAAAAACGGTTGTATGTGCATGTCAGAAATGTTGTAAATTTCAACCTTCACCCATCTGTTATAATCACCTGCTTTTGAAAAAATTAAATGAACATTATAATCAAATAATAGAGTAAATTAACAAGTCAAGATTGCTGCTTGTTCTGTTCTTAAGGCTTTAAGAGGTATTTGTGTATTGGAATTTCCACAGAAAGGGTGTTTCATAGTTACAGTTGCCAACATTTAAGGTCCTGCTCTATATTAAGCATTTCACTATTTGAAAATTAGCTTTTTCAGGAACATATAGCTTTTTAATTACAGCCTATATGTATAGTTTATGCAAAAGGAAAGTGCTGGATTTCTGCCTAAGAATTCTGAATTCTGTTGTCCCAAGACTTCAAATAATTTCAATAACCCCAAAGGATTTCTCTTCCTTTCCCAAGGCCCAAGTTATCCTGTTGTATGCCTACTTATTGTGGATCATCTTCACCCTTCCTAGAGTAGAAGTGCATATCTGTTGACCCCTTCACCAGTCCAGTATGCCCAATTTTTCTTGAACGCAACAGTACATGACATCATTCAATCTTTCATTTCATCACAAATACATCCCTTTTTTTGAAGTTCTACTTCAGAACTTCTTTTTTCCCCCATCATAAGCCTTATAAGCCCTTCCAAGCAGATGGTCTATCTATAGCACTTATTTCTATCCAGTTCCAATGAGCTACAGCATCTCCTCTCATGTGGTGGTTGCTCCTGCTCCCATGAACCCATTTCATCCTGAGCCTTTACTCTTTATGTTCTTCATTGGTCATCCATCACTTCTTCCCCCTCCTCATTATTTTCATTACCATCTTGTGGTTGATACAATGAGAAAGCAAGTTAAAATGAACATTCTATGTTTTTCCACTTCCTCTCCTTACATCTCCTATTTCCAAGTGGGCAGATTTCTTTCAGTTTCTGATTCAGCTGGGTAAATAATTTCCCCCTTCTTTTTGCAGACTGTAAAGCTTCCCTTCTACCCAAATCTTTTTAAGGTGCAGCGTTGTCATTTTGGAATAAAACTGAGAGCTTCATTAAACTTGCTTCCATAAAGCTGAAACATTAGTTCTTCCTCCCTAGACATTTATCACAGTAGAACATGGAAGTAAAGAACACCATTCTTGTCTGGAATATTGTTGTATCGAACAACAATGGTATATTAGTGACTTGCATTTATTTTGTCTAAGCTGGCTAGAGTCATGTAAAAATGAGACAGACGGAGATATAAAATGGATGGATCAATGGAGGAAGTGATAGTGTGAAGTGATAGTGTTGAAGAAGAAATGTGGGCAGGGGTGGGAAGTGTCTTTGGATGCAAATCTTTGGGAAATCAAAGCATGTCATTTAGTGAAATGAAAATATTTCCTAAGGGGAAAAGGCAGACGCTGGAAGACCCATTCAAACATGGCAGACTAGACTTTTCTTTATAGATGGGAAGGGCAAAAATCCATTGCCTGACCATAAACTGAGCACCAACCCACTGCAATCCAGAGTGGAATTCCAAGATGGTTTAAGGAACATCGAGAAACTTAGTTGCAATCTGGAATTGCTTCTACTGTCTTAATTTGTTACTATTCACTAAATGGGCCAGTCGCCTATATTATGTAGAACTCCAAACCTCCTTTCCCCAAAAATTAAACTAAAAGTGTCATAGAATACCTTTTGTAGTAGCTTTTGTAACTTTCATCAGTTACTCTTTCCTTAGAGTTTTAGGATGTCATTGTTCATATCATTTCTATGATTCAAGAGTAAACTGCTAGGACTTTATTATGTGCCACTAATAATACTCTCTATTCTTGCAAAAATTCTGATTATCAGGAATGGTTCCTTATAATAAACAACATACCATACTATGTTATATAAATATATGAACAGATTCATGTATTTATATAACTTAGTATGGTATGTTATTTATTAAGGTCCTCTAGATAGCATATTGATCTTTACTATGTTTTAAAATTACCCAAATTGCTCTGTCATACCTAACTGGGGACTGTCAGTTGCCAGTATAGATAGAGGCTGTCCTATTGTGCTTGTTCTTGCTATATTATCCTTATAGTTAAAACCATTAACTAAATGATCCAATATAAGCCATTAGAATTAACAGAGTTATGTATTTTTGTTCCAGAACATAGATTCTTGAATTTAATCAGTTACAAAGCGAAGTACAATTTAGAAAGTCTTAGTGTTTTCACACTAATAACAGCATAGTTCTTTAAGATATTTTATTAATTTAATTCAAAATCAAATATTTTCAACTTTTCTAGCATTCGTTGCGTTACATTTCATTGATAGAATTTTTCCATTTAAAAATTGCAAACCAGAAGAATATGACCCTCTGTCAGGGACTATTACAAACTGTAGTGCTGCTGTTTTTATAAAGTTTATTTCCAAGGGGATACTTAAAATCAGTTTTAAAAACAGCTTTCCATTTTCTAATGCACAAATTCAGGCACCTACTACTGTGAGCAAGAAATTGTGGGTTCTACACAGTAAGTAATAATATGGTTGAGTTGCTTTTATACCTATATCAACAGAATCCCGTGAAAAGTGTGATAAGTAGACTTTTTATAGCAAATCACATCTGCTAACTCTAAGAAATATTTAGAAATTTTATTTTATTTTGGAAATAATAAATCAAGTGCAGAAAGTGTGCTTTTACAGTAACAAAAGCAGTTCACAAATTTATTGCAATCTTCAGTCATCTTGATGTTTTTTGTTCTCTTGGTATTAGAAACGGCATAAGTCTGGCCAAAATCATAAAAGTGTCTTAGATAAAATGTGGAAAAACTGGCAATATTAATTGAAGCATAGTACAAATTATCAGATTTTTAAAAGCTTTATGTGAGCTACTACTGGTAGTAGTGTCCAATATGGCGTGTGACATAAATTTAATATTTTTGTCAAGGAACAGAAGGTCAGATAATTATTTTTTCATATAGTCAATTGACACAAAACTGGATTAAAACTTTTGTTGGAATCTGTTTAAAATATTACCTACTTGTTTTTAATTAAATTTAGCATCCTCACCGAGCATAAATGTTTTATAACATGATTTCAACCTTATTTGGTCCAGTTTATTTAATAAGAACATTCTTATTTTTAAAATAAGCCTGAGTAGCCTTACTACTTCCACTGTTGGTCTGCAGAAACCATGTGCTTGCTTTTTGTACACTTTCTGTTCTGAGTTATAATAGCATTGAAAAAAGTGGCACAATCATTTTTCACATAACCATTGCAACATCCCCATGGTCCTGTGACCAAAATTCAGATCCTTGACAACTGGTTCATATTAGTGATGCCATAGTGTCATGCATTTTGTGACCTTCTGACAAGCAAAGTCAATGGGGAAGCCAGATTCCCTTAACAACCATGTTACTAACAATTGCAGTGGTTTACTTAACAAATGTGTCAAAAAATATTATAAAATGGAGCAAAACTCACTTAACAATTATCTTGCTTAGCAACATTAATTTTGGGGTCAAAATTGGGTTTTGGGTTGTAAATTGAGGATTATCTGTATAATATTCTGTCTTAGTTTTTGAAAAATCTCACTAGTGCAGCTTGTGGTTTGGTTGGATTGCAACCCCCCCCCCCCTTTACTTCATTACAATTGAGTTAGTAATAGCAATGGGAAAAGGTCCTCCTGTCTTCTTTTCTGTTTTTATTTCCTTTTAGAGGTGTATTTCAATCTTTTGAGGGGAAATGGGATGAAAAAGGTACATTCTTCTTTCGGTTTTATCATTGTTCCAATACATAATTCAGCTTTTAAAGTAGTGATGTAGAGAACATAGATGGTCTTGAATCTGAAATGCCTCTTGCTGTGCATGAAATAGACTGTTCCAGAAATATTTTTGGCTTGAAACCCTGAAACATAGGGATGTTTGAGAGTTTTAAAATAGTTGAAACAGCCTATTTTGCACTTAAAATATTTGTCATCCTCAGAACAGTACAAAGTTGAAACACACACTTTTTTCCCATTCCATGCCAGGCTGTTTGTTTTTTTGTTTGCTTGCTTGCTTAGTTGCTGTGTCTGATGACCCTGACATAGGCTTCAGTCATGTCTGGGCGGTGATTTTATTATATAAGGAAGATAACATCCTGATATATGGGGTAATACAGGTCTAGGAAAACTTGTGAAGCCAACTCACCATGGCCATCTTATCGTAGCCAACTTGCCACAGAACAACTTGCCAATTTGTCACAGGACACTTACCACGGGACAAACTCAACATGACAAATGTCCTCCACAAAATGTCCAGTTCCACAAAAATGAAAGTAATGTCAAAGAAACGGTGACAGGTAATATTTATCACATTGAGTTATCCTGTGTGGAATTGTCCCACAGCAAGTTGGCTGTGGCAACTTGGCTGAAATGAATTGTCCCATTCCAGTGTAGTTCTGCGATTAATGAAATAGAATTGCCTCAGCTATTATCATTAGGTCATTTCTCATGATGTTCCAAATCAAACTTCCTTCCTGTTAGTTAAGTCTGCACACACACCCATATTTTAATTGTTTAGGTGTTTGCAGGTTTAGGTAATTTTTTATTTATTGTGATAGGTTGTGCACATACCATGCAAACTACTTATTCCCAGTGAATCAATTTTAGAAATGCCAGATCCTTAAGTGAAAAGCAAGTGGCACTGAAAGAACCAATTCTCTCATGAGCAGAGGGATCTCTTCCATACATACAACAATCTTTCTGTTTGTGTAATAAAAAGTTGGGATCCAAGCTAAAATGTTTATTGAATTCTACTTGAGATATTTTCCCAGCCCCCAAATAAAATCACTTGTTATTGCCTAAGTGATTTCTGACAGTCAACAAAACACTTTAACACAATGATCAAATATGCACTGAGTGTTCTAAAACTTTCTCAGCAAAACTGGATATGTGGAAATCAAAATATATGCATTGCTGTGGAGAACTTCAACAGCACATATATAGCTGATTTTTTCTTACATAAATATATTTATATTTCATTATTTAAATATAATAGTAACTACTGAATAACCTGAAAAATAGATAATCAATTTTATTTAGTTATTTTCTAACAGATTGAAAAGTAATAGTATGTGGCGCTATTTCGCAGAACCACATGCAGTATACACATAGCAATATTACTTTCTGGGAAGAAAATTTAAAATTTCTTTAAAATTTAAGAATTTAAGATAAATTTAAGATGAATATTTGTCTCCATTTATATGTTTTATAGGCCCTTCTTAAAGGATAATAAATCTCATCAGTTTTTTTAAATTTTCTTAGTCAAGGGATGTGCATTTCCTTATATTAGCAAAATGCCCTATGACAAACCACAAATAAAATAAGAATTTGCTGTCATTACTTCTTGGCAGATTTGTTTAATTGTATGAGGTATCTTCTATTTGTGCTTTTGGCCTAATCTTTGGCCATCAAGGAAGAGGGCAGCATCTCCTAGGAGCCTCTGTGGCGCAGTGGTTAGAGTGCAGTACTGTAAGTACTGTAACTTCTGCGGCCAGTTGCCTAGAGTTTGGCAGTTCAAATCCCACCAGGCTCAAGGTTGACTCAGCCTTCCATCCTTCCGAGGTGGATAAAATGAGGACCCAAATTGTTGTGTGCAATATGCTGGCTGTAAACCGCTTAGAGAGGGCTGAAAACACTATAAAGCGGTATATGTCTAAGTGCTATTGCTATCTCCCTAGAATACAGGTACAAATAGAGGGCAGGTGACAATGGAAAAAAAGTGGGAGTTACCCCTTTTCCTTTATACCTGTAGCTGGCTGGGGAATTCTGGGAGTTGAAGTCTACCCATCTTTGAGTTATCACGATTGAAAATGGTTGTTCCAAATAGAGAAGGGAAAAATATTATAGCTGGAGCTAAAGAAAAGTTGGAGAGGGGAGAAACCAGAAATGTTAATCCTACCTTATATGTCAGTGTTCTTGAAGATATCTTGAATATCTTATTGCAGGGGTCTCCAACCTGGCAACTTTAAGACTTGTGGACTTCAACTTTCAGAATTCCTGAGCTAACATGACTGGAGGAGGAATTCTGGGAGTTGAAGTCCACAAGTCTTAAAGTTGCCAATGTTGGAGACCTCTGTCTTATTGGGTTCCACAGGGACCAGCTAGCTGTAGCTGAAATGTATAATCATTATTAGACTTAAATAATACATTTAAAGTTGTCAGTATTCCTCAATAATGTGTTTCATGTGTTAATCTTGGCTAAATTATAATTAACTATTGCATAATTTGGAGTTTTGTTCAAAAGTGTATTTCTTTCTGAACATTTTAATCTAAGCCCAACAAGTAGATGAACAAAATGCATTCCTGAATAGCACACAACTTTTATTGAGGAAAACCAAAGATTTCTGAAACAGCTTCAGATATAATCACACATTGCCCTTTTAAGTCAAAGTATGGTCCATATTAAATAAACTGAGAAAAAAGGAAGGATATAACATCATGAATTTTGAGATTAGTACCTTAATCTTCATATTCCATCAACATTCTTTTTTAACATTAGCCAATTGACCATTCAAGGTTGTGTATCTTTGGCAGAGTAAATGACAGGCTATTGATTTCAGAGATAGTGAAAAGCCAAAATTTGGGAAACCCATAGACTTTGGTAATCCTATCCACTTAGTGAATACTGAAGACACTGGAGTTCTTCCAATAAAAAAACTTTTGAGTAATATTTTGGATTTTAAACAGAGCTACTGTACTATGTTATAATATTAATAATCAGAACAATTAACTGAAACACATTTAAACTTTCAGGTCCTGTTGGTGTAGGACTGAATGAACTAAAACGGAAATTGTTAATCAGTGACACTCACCATTATGGTGTAACAGTTCCACGTAAGTGAAAAAGCCTGCTCTATAAATTCCTAATGTAAGATTCAGCTTCCTTTTAATTAGCATAAATATAATCTGCTTGGAGTTGAATAGGGCAAGAATATCCGAATTAAGTTTTTTTAAAGAATCTTCCACTTCATGAGGAACGTAAATAAATTGGCTCAATTTCTCTAACATTGCATGGTGGAAACAAGTAGGCGAAGGGTTTTTTATGCAGAGGAGACAAACGTAGTCCTTGTGTGACTTCTTATATTGCCAGTCTTCTATCAACTATGGAAATCATTAGAAACAGCATTTGACATCAGAGTTACAGTAGACTGAGTAGTCAAACATAATGGGATTATTGCTATTTGATATAGAAGGTACATGACAGCAAGGAGAGGATATGTACCAACCAAAACCCGTTCCAGATTAATGTTTGAGAACACAGGATAGATTTCTTGTATTTAAATTTTCACATGAGTTTCTAAGAGTTGAATTCTGTCTACTTGAATTTTAACAGTTTGGTGGTAATTAAAATCAGTAGAATAGAACTGTTTGTTTTCATTTATTTTCAAAGTGGTTTTTAATGCTCTTTCAATAAAACCAGACACAACAAGACCACGAAGAAGCCAAGAAAGTGATGGTGTTGAATACACTTTTATTTCCAAGCACTTGTTCGAGACAGATATACAGAATAACAAGTATGTGGGAAGCACGAAATTCATGTCTTATTTTTTGTGTGTGCCATTTTGCATTGCTAGTGTGAGGCTGTTCCTTCATCTCAGTGTTCTGCGAAATGCCAAAGCTAACTTGATGAACATTCTTGGATGCCAAAAGCATAGTTTAATTTCAATTTCTAGTATAAACCATATGTATTGCACCTCAGTTGAAAACTGAGTGAAATACACATTACATGCCATCATTTGAAATTAAGTTTAGTCCAAAGACAAACACAAGATGAATCTATCAGAAGTTTCAGTCTGCATTTAAAGGGTATTTTGAAAATAGAAAAGAATTAAGCATGCATGCTTTGTGTCCAACATATGCCCTATGAAGATTTACACTAATTGATCTAGCATTGTTCCAGGGTTTTGATGCTGGACAAATAAAGTTTTGAAATAATTTGAATTTGAAATAAGATATTTTGTAATAATTAGGATTTTTCATTCAATTTTTAAAAACATCTGGATTTCTTTAAAAAATGTTACTTGGCATTTGATTCCCTTTATCAATAGATAAAGATATCAGTTTATCTTTCTTTTTAAAAAATATATGTGAGAATAAGATTTTGTAAGAAATATAAAAATTATTTTTTATTTCAGATTTATTGAATATGGGGAATATAAAAATAATTATTATGGTACCAGCATTGACTCAGTTAGAGCTGTTCTGGCAAAAAATAAAGTTTGTTTGTTAGATGTACAGCCTCATGTAAGTAAACAATAAAGTGTTTAATTTTCCTACCATTAAGCTAATATGTTCTGTAGTCTATTAACAATTCAAGGAGGAAATTCCTAGTGAAAGAGAATTATTAACTTGCTAGCAACTGTACTAGAACTGTTAGTAAAAAGAAAGTGTGGATCTGAATATTAAAATACATTGTTTAGTCTAAAACCTTGTTCAGAATTTACATCATCCCTTATTCTCATTTCAGTGTTAAAGATACTACAATACAGGACCAAAAATGACCAGCATTTCATAAAATTCTGCAAAGAATCATTTTGAATGAAACGTTGTATGTTATATCGAACAATTAAAATGCTGCATAATTTATATCTAATAAGACTATCTGTTATTAGAGAGGAATGCCACAAGACTTGTCTTGTTTCAGAGTAAATACATTTTAATATCAACACGTTTACCTTAATTTTTTCATCCCTCCAGACAGTGAAGCATCTAAGGACTTTGGAATTCAAACCATTTGTGATATTTATAAAACCTCCATCAATTGAGCGTTTAAGAGAGACACGAAGAAATGCCAAAATAATTTCAAGCAAGGACGAAAAAGGTGCTGCCAAGCCTTTTCAAGTGAGTAAATTTTGCTTTCCTAGAAAAATGAAAATAAATTTTAATTTTTATACCTTTCAGATTTGGTTATTTAAAAATACAAAATTTGGACAATTTTAGTCCATTTCAGCAATGACTGTCCAATACAAATTTACTTGTAAAACTGATTTTTTTTGTAAATTAAGTATGTTCTTTTTTTAAGATTTCTGTCTTAATTTTATATGGTTACATTCAGTTTTTCCAAAAACATAAACATTGAATGAGCTGTAAAGAGAGATGTAGGAATCTAAAAAGAAGGATTCTTTGGATTCTTTTCAAAATTCCAAAAATAAATATACTGTCTTACTGAATCTCTTCCTTTCAGCAGACCTAATTTTAAATAATATGCTTCTCAAGGCATCATTCCTATAAACAATTTAAATAAATTTTTCTAGTTCTGTTTCTAACACAGAGACAGTTTATTATTATTTATTGACTAATGTCTGATATGTATGAGAATGGGGATTATTTAGAAATTGGGCAAAATCAAGTTTCAAAATAATCTGAATTTGAGATAACATTTTGTAACAGTTAAAATAATTATCACAATTATTAATTATAATTTTAATAAACTATTAAATAATGTTAACTTTCCATTTTAAAATCAAATAGCAGTACTGAAATACAGAGTGAGAAAGGGCCATTGAATTGCTATCTCTGGCTACTGAAATCTAAATTCTGGGCTATTTACAGCAGGGGCTGTATATGGGAAATTGCCTTACAGAGGTAGTCCTCGACTTAAAGCAATTCATTTAGTGCATGTTCAAAGTTACAACAGCATTGAAAAAAGTAACACGATTGTTTTTCACACATAAAACCATTGCAGCAGTCCCATAATCATGTGGTCAAAGTTCAAGACACTTGGCATCTGTTTCATATTTACGATGGTTGCAGACTCCCTTTTGTGAATTTTCTGCCAAGCAGAGTGAATGGGGAAGCCTGATTCACTTAAAAATTGAAATTAAATTAACAATTGCAGCTATTCATTGAATAACTGTGGCAAGAAAGGTCGTAAAATGGGGCAAGGCGCACTTAACAAATGTCTCATTTCACAAATGCCTCAAATATTGAGCTCAATTGTGGTCATAAGTCGAGAACTATCTGTGTAGAGATTTATAGCCCAATATATAAATTATAATTTTCTGTAAAATTAATAGTACTGTAACTTGATTTGCTTTATATATTTGACTAATTGCTTCTCTTTATTTAGGAAGAAGATTTTCAAGAAATGATTAAATCTGCCCAGATTATGGAAAGTCAGTACAACCATCTTTTTGACAAAGTTGTCGTGAATGATGATCTTACCACAGCATACAATGAATTGAAAACAATTTTTGACAAACTGGAGAGAGAAACATTTTGGGTCCCAGTCAGTTGGGTGCATTCCTAATGCTACACAGACGTCTTCATGGTAATTAGATGGGTCCAAGCGGACATATTGTTGCTGGGGTCTTTTTTTAGTTATGACATGTTAGATGAACATTGCAGGATACGGTTGATCTTATTTTTAATGGATTAATAATACAGTTTTCTAGGCCGCAGAACAAGGGGAAGCCTTATTTTTATTTGTTTTCTTGGTTTTTTTAAAAAGCATCCTCAACTACTATAATATCTTTCATAAATAATTTGCACTCTCCATGACATTTCCTTTAAGCTAGGATTTACTAGAACATCTTAACATGCAAGATCTGTACTAGTACTATATCTGATTTTGGTTAGCACTTGAGAATATATTATAACTGGAGCATTTATTTTTTAAGAATATAAATGTCTATTTAGTACTGATCTATAATGTAAAATGCAAATTTCTCTATTCATCTTGACACTGAATAAATTTAAGTTACTTTGGTGGGAAAATTATTGAAATTTCTTTTCAATAAGAAATATGTAATATTTTATATCTTAAGTATTTGTATATTGTCTTGTTGGATTAAAGACAATGAGGTTTTCATTTAAACCAAGCTTGAAATTGTTTGAATAATTCTTACTAAGAATAAAACAATGTGGTGGAGGATCATAGCCTTTGTAATTGAGTCAATTGTATACATATATTTATATAAACGCTTTATTAATTTAAAGATATATATATATAATATTTCTAAAACTGCCTCTGAGAAGAACCAACCCTGTTTCAGTGCAAAAAACCTGTGAATCATTCCCATTTTACACATGCCACGAGTGATTAATACCTAAAGCTGTATTCTCTCAAATGAAGAAAGAAACTTTAAAATTTTCTGTTAACATCAAATTAGTTACTGGATAAAGAGAAATATATGTTACGTGTTAGTGAATCTGTCTTACCAAGAGTATGTGATAATTTTACATCATAACCTTAGTATGCAAAGAAGAAGCTCCGTTATTTTATGCTAACATATAAAATGTTAGCGTCTTATATAAAGGTAAAGGAATTTAGGAATGAATATATTATATAGAACCTCATAAAATATATACATACATACATACATAGTATTCAGCTTTGTTCGGGTATTTTCCCACGTCATTGTAGTTGTGCTTTTAAAGTTGTAGCAACGTTTCAGCAGAGTCTCATGTGCCATCATCAGGCTTCTGTAAGTACCCGCGAAAACTTAATATATATATGTATGTATGTATGTATGTATGTATGTATGTATGTATATATATATGACAAAAGATCTAAGTAGATTTTTAAAATATTTCTTGGTGCAATTTATTAAACAAATCCATTGGTCTTTGTGGTTTGAACACTGATTTGACAGTTCAACATTCCATGTAAATATTTTAGTTTAGGTAGAGAAAACCCACCAGGCCTTTGCCAAAGTAGTATAAATAGGCAGTTGCATTTATGTTTTCAAATTATATTACACACAGGAAGTACCAACAATTACATTGTAGTCTTGGAAATATATAATAGTTTGACACATCTGTAACTTGGCACTGAACATATGCAATGTACTCTTCAGTGTCTGAGGCTTTTTATATTTGGTGAATTAAATATTGTTTTTCAGTGCCATTTCATTTGCATGAAAATACTGATCAGGATCCTTGACTTAAGACCAAAATTTAGACCAGAATTTTTGTCCCTTAGCAGTGCAGTTATTAAGAAAGGCGTCACATTACTGGGTATGATTATATCGCAATTGTTATCTAGGTTGTTAAGTAAATCATGTGGTTATTAAGTGAATTGTGCAATCATTAGGCAAATCTGGCTTCCCCAGTAGATATCGCTTAATTGGAAGCCTGCTGCAAAAGTCCCAAAACAGAATCATGTGACCGGAAGAGAGTGTAATCATTATAAATGCAAGCCAGCCAAGGAGCCAAATTTCAAATGCATAACTATGGTGGGTGTAACAGTTGCAACTTCGAAGACAAAACAAACTGAATGACTCTTGGTCAATCACTCTCTCTCGTACCAATTCACCTCACAGGAAGAGGAAGGAGTAGCACATACATTTACTGCCTTCAATTATTTAAAAATAACAAAGGTGGGATATAAATAAAATAAATAAAAATCACTTTTATGTAAATCACTTTTTTCAAGGCTATTGTAAAATCAAGCTGTCATTAAACTAACATTTGTAAGTCGAGGACTGTTTATCTTATTTCAGCTGAAATGTTCCATTTTAATTTACTTGATTACATCATTGTGATTCTCCTAACTCAGGGGTGTCAAACTTGTCATCATGGTGGTGTCATGTCATGTATAGGGACTTTTTCCTCTTTGCTAAACCAGACATGGGCGTGGCCAGCACATGATGCATCCGGCTCATGGGCCAGGAGTTTGACAGCCCTGTCCTGTTATGTCCTAAGTGTCTTTGATTAGCAGTGGATACAATATCCAGAGTACTTAAGTGCCTGGTATCTGCCAATGTCTACATTTTGTATATAAGATAATCCAAAGTGGTTCTTTAGAAATAGACTTTTCTCTTTGGATGTAGCATAAGAGGCTATTCTTAAAATGTTTTTTGTTAAGAGTATTTGGCCTATTACTATAAAATATTGTAATAGCCCAGGGAATCTCTATAAACTATATCACCATTGTGTTCATACTAGTGATAGTGAAAATTATTAATCTGTACAAAGGGATTCCTTTGTCCTCTATTTTGTGGGAAAATTAACATCTCGATAGCTTGGATGGAGGTGGCCCAAGTTTGTTGGTGGCTTTAATATTTAATGAGAATGTAATTGCCTTAGTCCAAAAGCACAGGTGTCTATGGAGTTTCTCTTAAGTGAGAGTTGTGGGGTTTTTTTTAAAGCACTGTGGAATTCTCTATGCATGCACATCTGGATAGTGTGGTGCTTTGGATCATATACTTAGCATCCAAAGGTTTGAATAAATGACAAAGAGAATAAAGTCAGTTTTGCTAACTATGAAATTGACTTTTTTACAAGCCTCAGCAAATTGTATTGCATGGTTCTTGATAATTGTTTTTTATATATAAAATAAAAATATCTGTATTGTATTTTTGCTGTTTTGTTATTGTAAAACAATGTTAAACCTTTTATACTGCTGAATTCAGAGCAATACTTGAAGTTGTCAACGATTTCATTTAAATTGATAATGTGCCTGAAATACAACTCTTTGCCAGAAAACAATAAATTATTGATATAAGTTTACTCAAGAAAATTTTGGTTCTTAAAACACAACATCTTATTTTCCTGGATTTTAAGTCATTCCACTTAATAAAACTTTATAAAGGTAAAATCAGATTTTAATAAAATACTTGTAATAGATTAAAGAATAAATATCTAAATTTCAGCCATAGTTCTCTGGGAAGAAAAAAAAAGTTATTAATTGACAGTCATTATAAACTTCAATCTGATTTTATAATTAAAAGTTGAGACTAATAATGTATTCTGAATAATGTATTACTTTCCCATAATTCATATTTGAAGATGGGTCCAAAATTAAGAATCCAGTTAGGAACAAAGAGTGCCAAATTCCCACTGTGAATAAGTGCTTTTTCCTGCAGTTACTAGGAATACTAATTTGTTTTGGTTGTGTTCTGTTAAAAAGGGTCACCTGCAAAGGCTTTTTGCCTAGTTGGAATATAATATTTTTATATGTTGCACTGCAATAAAATATGCTTTTATATCAGCAGATATAATGGCTTTCTACCTATTTTCTTTGAATAGGTTAAAGTAATACCCTCAGTTTGATATTACCTTTATTATCCAGCCTGGAAATTCAGGTCACACATATATTACTCCATTCCCATTTAAGGTGCATTTCCTTTGTGGCAGGTTACCACTTAATGGCAGAGTGATTTAACAATGTCCTTTGTTAATTAACCATTGGGATCAGAGATCAGATGAAAATTATTGTATTCTGCTGCTAGATATGTGGCCAAATTGTCCCATTTATGATATGTAATAGTATAGTATAGTTATTTGGTGGTGTTTTGAAATCTGAATTTTGTATACGCCAATATTTTTAGAAATCACTCAATCTTGGGCACTCCTCATTTTTTGTATATTTGTTATAACTCTCCTACATACGTACACACACAGGTAAAGTTTTCTATCAGTTGTGTCAGAATCATCTCCCGAGGGAGCCAATGTTGTCTGTGGTCATGTGGCCAACATGGCTATTTGCCAAAATGGTACCTATTAATCTACTTGCATTTGCGTGCTTCATATTTTTGGTTCTTGATTTCAACATCTTGCTGAGTTAAATTGAGTTAGCCTGGCAGAGATACATATTATTCACAAGTAAAACATTTAACAAAGCTTGGAAAACATAATTATATTTCCAAAGACACTGCATTTTCTTATGTTATTAAAACTGATGGAATTTGACGGAACCCAGGCAAAATATTTCTACTCCAAACTCAAAATGAAATTTGGGCAGCCTTTAATGCAAATTATTTTACCTTTTTTTAAAAATACAGCCCTTGTATTATATGTTGCATTGGCTAAATACAATGAAATATAAACCTTTGAGGAATTGTATTAGAAATAGGCAAAACATCAGTGGGATTAATTCTGTTTAGAGCTCATCTAAAGGAATCATACAATTTTAAGTTATTTTTTTGTATCACTGAAGTGGAACAGTAAAAAGGCTGCCGAGTTAAATGTGCAGTCATGAAAAAAAAGTTTAGGAATGGGTTAGGATCAGTGGTGGGATTCAATTTTTTTTTACTACAGATTCTATGGGTGTGGCTTGGTGGGTGTGGCATGGTTTGGTGGCCTGGCAGGGGAAGGATACTGTAAAATCCCATTTCCTCCCCACCCCACTAACCTGCTTTCCAGCTCCGTTCTCCTATGCAGGACAACAAAAGAAGACCCAGACAATCAGCTGGGACTCGGGAGGCAGAGAATAGATGGGGGCGGGGCCAGTCAGAGGTGGTATTTGCCGGTTCTCCGAACTACTCAAAATTTCTGCTATCAGTTCTCTGAACTACTTAAAAATTCCACTACCGTTTCTCTAGAACTGGTCAGAACCTGCTGAATACCCCCTCTGGTTAGGGTGATCTGGAATCCACTTTCAGATCAATTCTGTCCTATCTAGCAAAACTATCTCTTTCCCAACATTTTAAAAGCCATACGTCTATAATGGCAGACACTTTTTAAATTAATTTCTGATCCATTATTCACAAATACCTGCAAATACGTCCAATGTTAAAAGTATTTGGTTCCATTCTGCCTTAGTCAAATTTAAGTGTTCTTATGCCTTAATTACAATATTTAGTCCTTTAGGTTCCCTATAGTGTACAGTGTTCAAATTCCCTTGCTATCGTACTTTCTTCCAAGAATTCAAAACAGAATTTTTCCATGGAAAGAATTCCCACAATCAATTTCAAAATCAAAATCTTACTTCGAATCCATTTGGACCTGTAGTCCATTTATAATTTTACTAAATCAATGACGATCATTCTATTGCTTTATTTTCTCTTTTACCATTTTGGTTTTTGAGGGACTGTCTGATCACCCTTTTGTTGCTTATTTTTTTAAAAAAATGTGTAGTTCAACTTACCCTTTTTTTGTTAAGGTTTAGAAGAAGCTTACCAAGTTCATCTTATAAAATTTATTAATCAAGAAGTTATTTGAAAAGCAATTAATAAGCTATTTCCAAAAGTGATTAAAAAATGAGGCTCAGCAGCATGCTGTGTCCTCAAGGCTATGTTATACTGAGTTTGGTGGATATCCCTTGACTCCCAGCCATTCATCTCACAAATTGGATACAGAAACTTCAGCTCCTACAGTTTGCTCATGAGGAGCAGCTGCCTGGAATACAAGTGGGGATCTCACCATCTCCTTCATCCAGAGATTTGGTTGGTCAGAAAATGCCAATTGGCCATCAATCTCATCCCAATACCACTCCTTCAGAGACATCTAATTTACCATGACTCCTCACCAAATGTCCAAAGTACAATCATTTTTTAATTCAATGAACTAACATTGCTCTTTCTGGATTACTTATGCCATACTTTCTTAGATTTTACCAGTCCAATTTTTTTTTCTTCACTTTTCATTTCACAGCCATTTCCCCAATCATTTGATGCTAAGGCTTGCTTTTCAGAAACCATTCCAAACTGACTGATTGTTGATCTCTCTTTTCACAAACTTCCGTTTTCTGCCTTTATTTCTACCTTCATCACGATGGACTTCAATCTGCAAGAGCTAGTAGACTATAAGCTTCTTCCTTAGTAAACATGATGCGTCTCATTTTGCAGCTCCTGAAGTAGCATTTCAGTTTTAAAACGGGAGGAGGAACGTTACTTGTTGTCTCATGCAATTTCTTCTTTAAAGAAAACAGGTGATGTTCAAGGTAATTAAAACAGCAATGCATCTTACTCTGGTTGAAATCTCTGAACAGCAACCATATTTAATATATTGTTCCAAATATTGTTTCTAATTTAGCAGTCATTCTGTATTTATTCACCCATATGCATGCATGCATACATACATTCACACACCCTTTACAAATCTAATAAAACACATTGCCAGTTGACAATATGTCCAAAACAGCCTAGCAGATACATACTATCTAAATATACTGAGCAAAGCTGACAGATGTTTGGCTCAAGGAATGCTCCAAGCTTTATTCCTGTAACTGTTTAAAATAAGTGTCTTTGTCAGACATGGCCCTGATGTCACCTGAAAGAACATTTTGAGCTTGCAAAACTGACACTGAAATCCTCTGCAGTTGGAAAAAAAATTCTCTGGCTAGATCAACATTGCTATAAATCTCAAAAGCTGTTTTGTGGAATGCAAGCAAGATGTAGTCAGAAAGTGAATGTACACCTTATCCAGAGTGAGAACACAAATGTCCTGGTTTATTAGGAAAAGAAAAGAGGAAAGTATTAAAATACCTGCTTCAACTATAGTTGGTAGGTTTGCTTTCTCTCCTTTCCTCACTTAGAAGTTTATACTGCATTATTTCTCAAGAGGTAAGTCTGGAGCTCTCATGTGATTCTGCCAACTTTACAAAAATTTCCCATTTTTATCTTGGCCATGCCCACTTTTGGCACATAACAGTTTTCACTACCGACTTACAGATTTCAGAAAATCGTTCATCTCTTATCTAACAAAACATGTCCTTTGCCTTCTTACTCTTGCCTTGCCTTTCTCACAATCGGTGCTTTGTGATTGGGCTGAGAGGGAAAAACAGGATCAAAGTTTCTAGCTAGCTTTCCAAGTTCAGGCTTGTTTCTAGTGTAGCACCTTGCCCACACCAAAACTAGATCAACCGATATGTTTTCATACTCTTGGCAAACAATAAACAAAGTAGTTCATTCATGATCATGTCTTGAGATGCAATCCAGTACCGTCAGCTTGTTGATACATTGATCATTAATTCAGAAACCAAGTTTGGTGTTGGCAAGGTGCTACATTAGAAACAAGTCTGAACTTGGAAAGCTAGCTAGTAACTTTGAGCCTGTTTTTCCCTCTCAGCCCAATCACAAAGCACCGATTGTGAGAAAAATAGGAGAAAGCACTGTACATCATCGAGTTATTCAAAACACAGAACATAAATATTGGTGCTGACACTTTCAAAGTCCGAAAAGCCATATCTATGTACTGAGAAACAGACGAGGTGGAAGATGATTCTGAATCATCTTCAGAATCATCTTCAGCATGGGTAGAATCCCATGCTAGGCCCAGGATTACATATAACTACTATCTCCTTGTTTGGGAGCATCATCAGAAGAAATAAGAACCAAAACATGGAATATCCCAGCTAGAGAGTGAAAATAACGGGCACTACATCCCAGGGATGTTCTCCAAGTGTTTAAAACTGTTTATTGTTTGCTTGCTTTTTTTTTTTTTTCAGAAACTGAGCAAACTCCCAGTTATGTCTGCCAGACTGGACTTAGTTGCTCTTTGTGCTCTGATACCATCCCTGCCAATGTCTTATTGTATTCTTATTTGTGTGTGCTTTGCTGCCTTCGGGTTTTTGTTCTTGTTGCTGATGCATAATGGTAGTGATGGGAGTAAACATTTTAACCATTAATTATTGAGTAACCTCTAAAATTTTGCAAAAATGAAGCTTTTAAGGTAATGGTACATTGTTGGAAGATGTGAAAGACCAGTTTTGAGAGAGATTATCATGAGGAAAAAATCATTATATGTGGTTGCTAAAAAGTGGATACCAAATTAATGGCACATAATCAGCAATCAAGGATTTTTTAATGTGTTCTATTATTGCTCTTAAATAATGACAGAGAAGTGAAAAACCCTCTCACAAAGATGAAAAAATGCATTATCAAACAAAAGTAGTTTTTGAA